>NC_050101.1:97993706-98158679 GCF_902167145.1 Zea mays
TGAAGAGGTAGCTAGTCTTAATGCCCAACTTAAGACTAGCAAGAATGATTTCGATAAGCTGAAATTTGCAAGGGATGCCTATACAATTGGTAGACACCCCTCAATTAAGGATGGACTTGGCTTCAAGAGAGAAGCCAAGAACTTAACAAGCCATAAGGCTCCCATTCCCGCCAAGGAGAAAGGGAAGGCCCCTATGGCTAGTAGTGTGCAAAAGAACCATGCTTTTATGTATTATGATAGGAGACAAACTAGAAAAGCAAGTCATGATGTTTTTGATTCATATGTTTATGATTCTCATGCCAAGTTTGCTCCTAGCTCTTCTTATATGCATAATAGAAATATGTCTAGAAGAAATGCTACTCATCATGTTCCTAGAAAGAATGTTAGTCATGCTCCTAGGAAAGTAATGAATGAATTTTCTACAATATATCATGCTTTGAATGCTTCCTTTGCAATTTGTAGAAAAGATAGAAAGGTAATTGCTAGGAAGTTAGGGGCTAAATGCAAGGGTGATAAAACTTGTATTTGGGTCCCTAAGGATATTTGTGCTAACCTTGTAGGACCCAACAAGAGTTGGGTACCTAAAACCCAAGCCTAAATTTGCCTTGCAGGTTTATGCATCCGGGGGTTCAAGCTGGATTATCGACAGCGGATGCACAAACCATATGACGGGGGAGAAGAAAATGTTCACCTCCTACGTCAAAAATAAAGATTCCCAAGATTCAATCATATTCGGTGATGGGAATCAAGGCAAGGTAAAAGGGTTAGGTAAAATTGCAATTTCCAATGAGCATTCTATTTCTAATGTGTTTTTAGTAGAGTCTCTTGGTTACAATTTACTATCTGTTAGTCAATTGTGCAACATGGGGTATAACTGTCTATTTACTAATGTAGATGTGTCTGTCTTTAGAAGAAGTGATGGTTCACTAGCTTTTAAGGGTGTATTAGACGGCAAGCTTTACTTAGTTGATTTTGCAAAAGAAGAGGCCGGTCTAGATGCATGCCTAATAGCTAAGACTTGCATGGGCTGGCTGTGGCATCGCCGCTTGGCACATGTGGGGATGAAGAACCTTCACAAACTTCTAAAGGGAGAACACGTGATAGGACTAACTAATGTAAAATTCGAAAAAGATAGACCTTGTGCAGCTTGTCAGGCAGGCAAACAAGTGGGAGGAGCACATCACAGCAAGAATGTGATGACCACTTCAAGACCCTTGGAGCTGCTGCATATGGACCTCTTCGGACCCGTCGCCTATCTGAGTATAGGAGGAAGTAAGTATGGTCTAGTAATTGTTGATGATTTTTCCCGCTTCACTTGGGTGTTCTTTTTGCAGGATAAGTCTGAAACCCAAGAGACCCTCAAGCGCTTCCTCAGGAGAGCTCAAAATGAGTTTGAGCTCAAGGTGAAGAAGATAAGGAGCGACAACGGGTCCGAGTTCAAGAACCTTCAAGTGGAGGAGTTTCTTGAGGAGGAAGGGATCAAGCACGAGTTCTCCGCTCCCTACACACCACAACAAAATGGTGTGGTAGAGAGGAAGAACAGGACGCTAATCGACATGGCGAGGACGATGCTTGGAGAATTCAAGACCCCCGAGCGGTTTTGGTCGGAAGCCGTGAACACGGCTTGCCACGCCATCAACAGGGTCTACCTTCACCGACTCCTCAAGAAGACGTCGTATGAACTTCTAACCGGTAACAAACCCAATGTATCTTATTTTCGGGTATTTGGGAGCAAGTGCTACATTCTAGTGAAGAAGGGTAGAAATTCTAAATTTGCTCCCAAAGCTGTAGAGGGGTTTTTGTTAGGTTATGACTCAAATACAAAGGCGTATAGAGTCTTCAACAAATCATCGGGTTTGGTTGAAGTCTCTAGCGACGTTGTATTTGATGAGACTAATGGCTCTCCAAGAGAGCAAGTTGTTGATCTTGATGATGTAGATGAAGAAGATATTCCGACGGCCGCCATACGAACCATGGCGATTGGTGATGTGCGACCACAGGAACAAGATGAGCAAGATCAACCTTCTTCCTCAACTATGGTGCATCCCCCAACTCAAGAAGATGAACAGGTTCATCAACAGGAGGCGTGTGATCAAGGGGGAGCACAAGATGATCACGTGATGGAGGAAGAAGCGCAACCGGCACCTCCAACCCAAGTTCGAGCGATGATTCAAAGGGACCATCCCGTCGACCAAATTCTGGGTGACATTAGCAAGGGAGTAACTACTCGATCTCGATTAGTTAATTTTTGTGAGCATTACTCCTTTGTCTCTTCTATTGAGCCTTTCAGGGTAGAAGAGGCCTTGCTAGATCCGGACTGGGTGTTGGCCATGCAAGAGGAGTTAAACAACTTCAAGCACAATGAAGTTTGGACACTGGTGCCTCGTCCCAAGCAAAACGTCATGGGAACCAAGTGGGTGTTCCGCAACAAACAGGACGAGCACGGGGTGGTGACAAGGAACAAGGCTCGACTTGTGGCAAAAGGTTATGCCCAAGTCGCAGGTTTGGACTTTGAGGAGACTTTTGCTCCTGTGGCTAGGCTAGAATCAATTCGTATCTTGCTAGCATATGCCGCTCACCATTCTTTTAGGTTGTTCCAAATGGATGTGAAGAGCGCGTTCCTTAATGGGCCAATAAAGGAGGAGGTGTACGTGGAGCAACCCCCTGGCTTCGAGGATGAACGGTACCCCGACCACGTGTGTAAGCTCTCTAAGGCGCTCTATGGACTTAAGCAAGCCCCAAGAGCATGGTATGAATGCCTTAGAGATTTCTTAATTGCTAATGCTTTCAAGGTTGGGAAAGCCGATCCAACTCTTTTCACTAAGACTTGTGATGGTGATTTATTTGTATGCCAAATTTATGTCGATGACATAATATTTGGTTCTACTAATAAAAAGTCTTGTGAAGAGTTTAGCAGGGTAATGACGCAGAAATTCGAGATGTCGATGATGGGCGAGTTGAACTACTTCCTTGGGTTCCAAGTGAAGCAACTCAAGGACGGCACCTTCATCTCCCAAACGAAGTACACGCAAGATCTGCTGAAGCGGTTTGGGATGAAGGACGCCAAGCCCGCAAAGACGCCGATGGGAACCGACGGACACACCGACCTCAACAAAGGAGGTAAGTCCGTTGATCAAAAAGCATACCGGTCAATGATGGGATCATTACTTTACTTATGTGCTAGTAGACCGGATATTATGCTTAGCGTATGCATGTGTGCTAGATTTCAATCTGATCCTAAGGAGTGTCACCTAGTGGCAGTGAAGCGAATCCTTAGATATTTAGTTGCTACGCCTTGCCTCGGGCTCTGGTATCCAAAGGGGTCTACCTTTGACTTGATTGGATACTCAGACTCCGATTATGCTGGATGTAAGGTCGATAGGAAGAGTACATCAGGGACGTGCCAATTCTTAGGAAGGTCCCTGGTGTCATGGAAATCCAAGAAACAAACCTCCGTTGCCCTATCCACCGCTGAGGCCGAGTATGTTGCCGCAGGACAGTGTTGCGCGCAACTACTTTGGATGAGGCAAACCCTCAGGGACTTTGGCTACAATCTGAGCAAAGTCCCACTCCTATGTGATAATGAGAGTGCTATCCGCATGGCGGAAAATCCTGTTGAACACAGCCGCACTAAGCACATAGACATCCGGCATCACTTTCTGAGAGACCACCAGCAAAAGGGGGATATCGAAGTGTTTCATGTTAGCACCGAGAACCAGCTAGCCGATATCTTTACCAAGCCTCTAGATGAGAAGACCTTTTGCAGGTTGCGTAGTGAGCTAAATGTCTTAGATTCGCGGAACTTGGATTGAATTGTAGCATACATGTGTTTATGCCTTGATCATGTTCCTTCTGCATTTTGTTGCTTATTATGGTGCTCAAGTTGTACAAACACTCCCTGGACCTCACAAGTCCGTTGCAAAGTGATGCACAGTTTTAGGGGGAGATGTGCTACAACTTGATCCTTTGAGACTAACCATATGCTTGAGTTTGTTTGACTTAGTCTCGAAGGAGAATTGAAAGGGAAAAGGTGGACTTGGACCATGAAAGACTTCCACTGCACTCCGATGAGAGGGTAACTAATTCCAAGTTCATCTCATGACCTCTTATTGCCATTTGATCTTAATTGAAGATTTTTGTGAGGCAATGGGGTTAAAGGGCCAAGATTGATCCCGTTTTGGTGCTTGATGCCAAAGGGGGAGAAAATAAAGGCCATAGTGATAAATGGATCAGCTACCACTTGAGAAATTTTGAAAATAGTAGAATAGAGCTTTTGGTTTGACAAAACTCTTTTATTGCATCTCTTGTCAAAAATAGGCTTCTTGTGGGGAGAAGTAGTGATTATAGGAAAAAGGGGGAGTTTTTGAAATCTTTGATCAATCTCTTTTGGAATGACTCTCTTTATGCTTCAACATGTGTGTTTGACTTAGAGATAGAGATTTGAGTTTGATTTGCAAAAACAAACCAAGTGGTGGCAAAGGATGATCCATATATGCCAAAATTGAATAAACCTCAAAGTTATTTTATTTGGAGTGATTTTGCACTTGTTCTTGTTGCTTTATGTTGTGTTGGCATAAATCACCAAAAAGGGGGAGATTGAAAGGGAAATGTGCCTTTGGGCCATTTCTAAGTATTTTGGTGATTGAGTGTCAACACAAGTGCTTAAATGTGAATCTATGCCCATGAATGAACAAAGTGCAAATCACAAGTAAAGGTATGTTTCTAAGCCTTAGTACATTAGTTTTGTGTACTAATATATTTGTCTAAGTGTTAGGAACAGAGAGAAGAAGAAAAGGAGAATGTTGGCTGTGTACAGCCAAAAGGCTGCTTCGGTCTGGGGCACCGGACTGTCCGGTGGTGCACCGGACAGTGTCCGGTGCGCCAGGCTGCCTCGGCGCGAACTGGCCGCTCTCGGGAAAGTTGCTGACGGCGTACGGCTATAATTCACCGGACTGTCCGGTGTGCACCGGACTGTCCGGTGAGCCAACGGTCGGCTGAGCCAACGGTCGGCAGCGGAATCAGTGCGCGACACATGGCTGAACCAACGGTCGGAAAGGGGGCACCGGACTGTCCGGTGTGCACCGGAATGTCCGGTGCGCCATCGGCTCCCAGATCTCCAACGGTCTGCAACGGTCGACTGCGCCAAGTATGGAAACAAATCGGGCACCGGACAGTGTCCGGTGTGCACCGGACTGTCCGGTGCACCCGACGACAGAAGGCAAGGATGGCCTTCCAGATTTGTTGTTAACGGCTCCTAGCTGCCTTGGGACTATAAAAGGGACCCCTAGGCGCATGGAGGAGCACACCAAGCATTTCTACAACATCTCTAAGCACCAAGACATCGATTTCGCGCAGTCTTTTCATTGTGATAGCACATAGAGCTCTAGTGGAGTTGTAAACTCTTGAGTTGTGTTTTGAGCTCGTGTTGCGACTTGTGTGCGTATTGCTCTGATCTTTTGAAGTCTTGTGTGCATTGTTTATTCCCTCCTTACTTCGTGACTCTTTGTGAAACATTCAAGTGTAAGGGCGAGAGGCTCCAAGTTGTGGAGATTCCTCGCAAACGGGATAAGAAAAGAAAAGCATAACACTGTGGTATTCAAGTTGATCATTGGATCACTTGAGAGGAGTTGAGTGCAACTCTCGTCCGTTGGGACGCCACAACGTGGAGTAGGCAAGTATTTGTACTTGACCGAACCACGGGATAAACCACTGTGTCTTCTCTGTGCTTGATTTTCTGTGGTTATCATATTGTGCAAGGACTTCACTCTAGCCACTTGGCATTAACTGTGCTAACTCTTAATCAAGTTTTGTGGCTATAAGTTTAAGTTTTTACAGGATCACCTATTCACCCCCCCTCTAGGTGCTCTCAATAGGCCGATCGGTGTTGTTTCCATCCGACTTTAATAGTAAGGAAATCTCCAGTTCTTGCACCCACTCGTCCACCGTTCGCATACGTCACGCTGCGCTTGCTCACATACGCCGACCCTACCCATCCGCTGGCCCCCGCCTGTACCATAGCCGACGAGCAGAGCGGGCTTCCCCTGCGGAGGTGGAGGCCATTCTTCCGCGCTTTCGAGGCGATCGATGGCTTATCGAGGCATGCGGCTACCCGCGCGCCGAGTTCCGTGATGTGCATGGCGAGATCGTCATGCTGCTCCGCGGCGCCACGGATGACGGCGTGGCCGCCGAGCAGCTCTGCGCCGTGCTCGACGATGTCATGGTCGAATCCCTCAAGACGTTGCTGGTCGTGTTCGTTCCGCATGACCTATTAGCGTCCACCGACCTGGTGAGGACCGTCGGCGCCCTCGGGAGCCACGGGTCATCCCGGATCCGAAGCCTCACGTGCGACGTCGTGCGCGGGTGGAGGGTGGCCGTTGAAGCCTCCTTTGCCACTGCTGTAGCGGTGAAGAAGAAGCTCGATAATCTCTCTGATGATCAGATCCCGCTCCCACACGTTGCCGTCGACAAGGTGCACTAGAAGAAGATGGATTTACCGCCTGCCAAGATGCTTCCCGCCGCTGAGGTACACAAGAACACGCACATACCATCAGCAAATATGCTTCCCGCCGCTGAGGTACACAACAAGAGACCACATGTACCACCAGCAAGTATGCTTCCCACCGCCGAGGAACACAAGAAGCAGCATTATATACCGCCACCGAAGACGCTCTCGACCGCAGCAATTCTATCGAACCAATAGAAGAGCATGAGTGAGACCAAGAGACCGCCCGCCGCCGAGAGCGAGAAGATGGAGGCTACAAAATGCAAGCTCCACGAGGGTTACCTGGAAGCCGATGGAGTCAAGCGTCGGCGCAGCATCCAGGCCATCAGCGTACGGGAGAGAGGCCCAGCAAGATGTAGGACAAGCTCAACGTCGGGCTCGGGCGAGGCGGAGATGGCACCCGAGGACGAGCTCAGCGTCGGGCGAGCCCATCGTCGAGTGAGACAAAAATTTGCGCCTGAGACCCGATCTGCTTTTCCTATCATATTAGATGACCCATCGGGAGATGCCAGGCGGTGTGCGTGCACAGTGGCGCGACCGTAATCATGCTGTTGCGCCTGGACGCATTTGGGCATGCACAAGTGCAAGTCAGTTGCTAGGAGCGACACAACATCGGTGGGGCAACGCGTAGCATTGAAAAGGATGACATTGCGAGCGTGCAGAGCATATCATGATTGTATAGGGATGAAAGTGGATATCTAAATTATTAGGACAATTTAATATTTTAAAAGATTCGTATGAAATTTGTTGTTGATTTTTCTTATGCTACCAAGAACATTATCACAAACAAGAATAAAATGTTGTATAAATTATTTTATGTGTTATTTGCTCCCTGCAACGAAAAAGGTGAAAAATATTCGTATTTGTATCTGAATTTTATATCCATATTTGATAAGAGATATGATAAATTTAAGTCTTACCTTTTATGAATCTTTATAAGCTAAATGCTAAAAACAAGAATACAAATTTGCATAGAGGATTCTATATCCTATTTGTTCGTAATAAAAAATTGATATTTGAATAATTATTTATTTCATCACTACAATTGCCTACTTGTCGTGCATCATGCATCGCGCAACAAGATTTCCGTTATGTTACGTATCGTGCATGGTGTTTTATTTGGGCTTTGGCCTATTAAACTTAATTAGACTAATTAATCCATGTATAACTTTTTAAGTTTCACTGCCCGGTCCAAAACATACTATACTACTCAATACTCATGCATCATGCATGCACAGGGCTCCTGGAGCTAGCGCGTATGCATGTCCCCGTGTCTAGATCGATGCCGGTATCTATGGGTCTCTATCTATTCGCGTGCATGGCAACTGACAACGGCTAGCTAAGCTCTATATAACAAGGCGTGCCAATTCTCCCAGTCCCAGTTCAATCTATTTGTACCCACCCGTTCCGCTCGTCCACTGCTCGCACGCCCCGACTCTACTCGCCGTCGCCAGCTTGCCTGCATCCGCCACCGCTACCATGGACAACGAGGACAGCGGGCTTCCCCTGCTAAGGTGGAAGCCTTTCTTCCGCGCTTTCGAAGCCATCGTGGATTCAAGAAACACTAAATTTAGAGTTACAATTATAAAGATATGAATTTCAGAAGATTTTCGTGATTAAATAATAATAACTATATTCTATGTTGATTAATGTAAATCATACGAGAAAAGATATTAAGGAAATAGCTCATTCAACTTTAATCTAAGTTATAACTTGATTAAGGATTATATTTTAATCAAATTATAGAGGGAACAATTTAGCTTTGTTTTAGAAAAGCTAATATAGTAAACATGGGGAAAATCAATATTTAATTTTGAGGACATGTTAAATAGTAAAATAAGGTTTACTAAGGGGTAGATGACATTACTACGAAGACAACGCAACTTGAACGGACTAAATCAGAGTTAATATGAAGAAAATATAGATTTTATAAGTTTTAAGGCTATTTTAATATTAAGTTTGTATTAAAGTCGAGTACCAAGGACTTGTGAATTTCAGGGACTTGCTTGTGATCAGTTTCAACAGAGAAGGATCGCGGGTTGGTTTTATAAAACTCCGAGGGTTTCTTACGCAAGAACGCCACAACCACATCGGTTGGATGCACCATGGACCATAGATCTATAGACCAACATTCCAGATTAAAAGCCCCTTAACGTGATGAACTAGTATTCAACACGGGCCACCGGATCTGGGATCCACGACTCGTAATACGACAGCGCGTTGATCGCATCTGAGCCTTTGGATCATCGATCACGATTTAATTAACCGAAGGGTTATTCATCCTTCTAATCTACACTGCCCACGATGGAATCAACGGTCTGAAGACCCTCCTCCCACAGCCGAGCAGAGCGGTAGCGCGCACCAACGAGGCGGTGGCACCATCGCTGGAGTTGATGCTCCCACGTGCTGATGCCCTAACACAGTCGCGGATAAGCCCATATGAAGCGGAGAGGATCACGAATCAGGTGCAGGGATCCTTACCCGAAACTACGGTGGTGGTTGCACGACTCACGGCATGAGGCGGCACACGACGGAGGAATTGCTCCGTTGAGCAATTTTGAGGTCCCCTAGCATCAACTCCACCCCGATGAAGCTTTGAACGCACGAGGAGAGCTCGGGCGACACTCGCAGGCTTGTTCTCGAGATCCCTTTTGACAACGCAACACGCGCAACGGCGTTCTCCGCTCTTCCTCCCTGCGACGATGGCACCCGACGGCGGAAACTAGCTTCTCGGTGAGGACTGCCTCGTCTAGGGCTGGCGAGGCTTCCTAGCGACGAATGAAGGGGGTGGGGGTTTATATCTACCTGGGGCCGTTTATATCTACATAAGAGATTCGCGGTAGAGGAGATAGGGACGACATGGACACGAGTTTGTTGTATCGGAAAAGGGATGAGGACACGCTGGATAGACGGGCCCACCTGGCGGCAACACATGATAGACACTAAGGTTACGACTTTTCATGAATGCGCCTCCGCGGCGGGGTCCGAGCTGGGCCGATAGGTGGCCCATGTGGGCATGCGTCATGTGGGGTGGGAAAGGGACTGGGCCAGGAATCTAAGTGGCTCGATCAGGTAAGTTGGTTTTGTTTTGTTTTTTCTTTTCTATTTGTTCTGTTTTCAGTTTTTTAAAAAAAAATTCACATAAAATCCAAACTCCAAATTTATGTTCAAATGCAACAATCTAAAATCTCGGCATGAATGCAAATTATATATATTTATATTAATTATTTTATTCCTTTGTTTAGGCAAGGGCTCAAAATATGCCATACACACATTTTGTTTTATTTTAGGAAAATATTACTTTTGAGTATGTGATCAAATTTGAAGTTAACAACCATAAAGAAATGAATGCCCATTACCTTACTTATCTAGGGGAAAATATATAATCTTTACCAGGGATTCTTTTAATTAAAATACTTTTAAAAAGTGCTAAAGTTTACAAAGGAAATAATGAATAGAATGAAAATCTTTCTTCTAGTTATTGCTTTCAACTTAAACTTTAGTTTCTGGATTTGAATCTAAATTTTGAACTACCCAATTTTTAACATTACTATTAACTTAGTTTAGAAAAATGTACTTTATAGAGAAAGTAATTTATTATTAAAAGCCATTTTAACTCAATCTTTTGAAGAAACGTTTATAAATCCCAAAAATAGAATTTTAGGTGTTACAAGGAGTCAAGCAACACAAGGATGCATTTGTGTGAACATATATTATCTTTTATTGATGTTGTTCGGTCATGTATGAGATTGTTAGATTATGTTTTCTTAACCCATATACAATAGGTGAATAATAGTATCAGTCGTACATCAGTTGTTCCTAAAGTTGGAATGGCTTTTTATTCAGAGGACGCCGCTTATGACATGTACAATAACTATGCTGGCGAGATCGGATTCAGCATTAGAAAGAGCACGACAAGACACCTGCTAGATTATGTATTCCTAAACACAAGTCATCGCCTTTTTATATGGCCTATATAACTCAAAGTTGCTAAACATCTCAGGCATGTTATTCGAAAGCATCATCGAAAGTTTATGCCTGATTTTAAGAGTTGTCTATATGAAGATAGATCAAAGATTTACTTCAATAAAAAGTGGTGTGGCTTGTTGAGTACAATGTTGAGGATAATGTATGGATGTCAAACCTAAATGCGTTGAGTGATGAATAAAGTATTCAAGAAAAGATTTCGTAGGAAATTGGGTCTTTCGGAGCTCCTCGTAGAACGTGAGAAGGTAACTTCGTGCAAATGAGGTGAATATAATGCATATTTTCATTCATGACAAAAGATCCCAGTTACTTATAGCCCAAATTTACCTATGTAGAAGACTGCGACTGAATCATTTACAAGGAGAATATTTTTAGGGTTTGAGACAAAATTTAAGGATCAATTTTTATTAACCCGCCAATTGTTGCACGACGAGGGGTCAATATTGACATACATGGTTACACAGATGCAATCTTCTCTTGGAGCATCAGTTTTATTTAACACTGCAGATATGACAATCGGTTGTTTGTGCAGAAAGTTCGAATCTATAGGTATATCATGCAAGCATGCCCTTAAAGTCTTTAACATAAAAGATATTTTATTTTTGCCATCACAATATATACTGAATAATAAACGATCAACCATATCCCACGGAAAGAGAAAAGGGAAGAAAAAGAAAAGTGGCACTGACAAAGATAGTTACCGATCCTACTAATTCTATCAAAAAAATCATTATTATGTGGCCTACTTTTTTATTTCTTGATTGGTTTAAGTAAGTTATATTACTAATTGTAGGAGAGTATTTAGATAATGCAATAGCAAACAAAGACAGCTGCGCTGCTCCAAGTCAGTCTTCAACCATGCATGGTGATTCCATCAATCCCCTTTGGAGGTTACACAAGTCTCTTACTTGGAGTTGATGTATTCCAAGTCTGAGTTGATGTATTCCAAGTCTGAGTTGTTGACAGTCTCTACGCTGAAGGTGGCCCATATTCTTTTTGTGCTTCCTGTATACTGAAATGCAAAGAATTTTCAGCAGTGCATGTATTGGACACCTCTGATTTTCAGCTTCACAAATGTCGTCTTCTACCCTGTCACTATGTGCACGCAGTTGCCCTATAAATGACATACTTTGTAATTACAAATATAGATTGCCCAAAGTAGAGTATCAATTCCATTGCTGTCGAGGTGGTGCTTATATCAGTGAACTGACGAGATTCGCAGAACAAGTATCACTGAACTTGATGTTTGCTTCTCTGCAAAATTTGAACGCACGACCACTGAGGACATAGACACGACAACTCAACGGGGAGGAGGAAGAGAGACAGAGCAGTCGCCGGCGCAACGGGACCGAGCACCAATGCCATGCATGGCGGATCACAGTGAGCCAGCAAAGGCACCCACGCCCAACACAAACATACGGAGGACGAGATCTAGCTGGCAAATTAACTAGCCACATATTTTGGCCTGCAAAGAAAATATGTTTCCAAATGTTAATATAATATACCGTGGCTAAACTGTACAAGATAAAAAAATAGAGGACCAAATTATATGAAAAGAGAGAATAAATATTCTAGGTTAATTTTGGAGATATAGAGGATCAAATTTAGGGACGTTGCTCGAGACGGAGAAGATATAGATGATAAAATTTTTTAGAGTGTTCTGTAAATGACAAAGAATATATTTTTAGAGTACGAAGTTTAGTGGATATTGTTGGAGAAAGCCTAAATGACATACTTTGTAATTACAAATATAGATTGCCGAAAGTAGAGTATCAATCCATTGCTGTCGAGGTGGTGGTTATACCAGTGAACTGACGAGATTCGCAGAACAAGTATCACTGAACTTGATGTTTGCTTCTCTGCAAAATTTGCTTTTGGGCATTTCATCGAATAGCTGTAGCACAACGGCGGGCCCTGGTTCAGGGCGCCGATGAACCGGCGAACAGCATGCGGCGGGCACAGGTGCTGACGAAGGTTCATTTGCCAAGAAGCCGAACCAGAGTTGCAAGCTTCATGGCCATCGAGCCGTGCGTACAAACAGAACAGCCTTTGCCGTTGGATGAAAAACAGAACAGTTCTTCTGCAGATGAGCGCGAAAACAAAACAGAACAGCCTTTACCGTTACATGCAGAAAAACTCGAGTCGGACTCCGTCCCGTCGGCTTGTTCTATATATAAATGAGGCGCGCCGAGTCTCCCAATCCAGTCTGCAGTTCTGCGCGCACCCGTTCCACGCTTGCTCGCATCGCATCCGCCGACCCAACCCGCCCGCATCCACCTTCCGCCGCAGCTACCATGGCCGACGAGCAGAGCGGGCTTCCCCTGCGGAGGTGGAGGCCATTCTTCGGCGCTTTCGAGGCGATCGACGGCGTGATCGAGGCATGCGGCTACCCGCGCGCCGAGTATCGTGACGTGCGTGGCGAGATCGTCGTGCTGCTCCGCGGCGCCACGGATGACGGCGTGGCCGAGCAGCTCTGCGCCGTGCTCGACGACGTCATGGTCGAATCCCTCAAGACGCTGCTGGTCGCGCCCGTCCCGCACGACCTGCTGGCGTCCACCGAGCTGGCGAGGACCGTCGGCGCCCTCGGGAGCCACGGGTCGTCCCGGATCCGGAGCCTCGCGCGCGACGTCGTGCGCGGGTGGAGGGTAGCCGTCGAAGCCTCCTTCGCCACTGCTGTAGCGGTGAAGAAGAAACTCGACAATCTCTCTGCTGATCAGATCCCGCTCCCGCGGGCTGCCGTCGACAAGGTGCACGTACCGTCTGCCAAGATGCTTCCCGCTGCTGCTGAGGTACACAACAAGAAGCCGGACATACCACCAGCAAAGATGATTTCCACCGCCACCGCCGCCGAGGCACATAACAAGAGGCCACACGTACCACCAGCAAAGACGCTTGCTGCCGCCGTTGCCGAGGTGCACAACAAGAGGCCACAAGTACCACCAGCAAAGATGCTTTCCACCGCCGAGGAACACAAGAAGCAGCATTATGTACCGCCAACGAAGACGCTTCCGACCACATCAATTCTATCGAATCAACAGAAGAACATGAGTGAGACCAAGAAACCGGTCGTCGCTGAGAGCGAGAAGATAGAGGCTACAAAACGCAAGCTACGGGAGAGTTACCAAGAAGCTGATGGAGTCAAGCGTCGGCGCAGCATCCAGACCATTAAGGAGGAGGAGGGGAAGCTGTTAGAGCAGAAGCAATGCAAGAATCATGCGTCCCATCGTATGGAGAGAGGCCCAGTAGGATGTAGGACTAGGACCTCGTCAGGCGTCAGTCGTTCTAGGCCTCCTCCTTCTCACGTGCTTTAGGGCCGAATGTTGTTCTTGGATGACCAATATTTGTGCATTTTGAAGTTCTGTTTACGTGTAAAGAGATAGGATCATCAGCGCTGGGACATAGCATATTTTATCCTACTACACTACCTATCCAAGAGAAATTTTATCATGTGAAATCGAGGCCATGTATCAAACTATTGAATAAAAGACCATTCTCAATAAATCATTTAAAAATAGAACTATCAAGTGCAAGGCTTTGATTAGACGTTTATGATTTTTTATAATAATTTTGTCCACAGCTCCCTTCGGACCCTAAGTTAGATTATCTATTCTTTGTTTTTCTTACAGTTTTCATAACTAGATTTATATTTAGATTTATATTTTTTTAGATTGATTATTTAAAGACATGATGTTGATAGTTGGATCTTGAAACACCAGATGTCTAGTAAGCTTAGACCAACTCCACCAGGGGTCGTATATGGGCGTGCATCCGTAAAATTTGCACGTCTTCGCACTGTTGAGTTCCCCAGCATGCGCTGTATCCGGCGACGGAAAAAATGGGCCAGGGGTGGGCGCTCCTTTTTATCGCGTATTCTCTCTCATCCGCGCAACCCAACCGTCATTCCGAACTTCCTCCTTCCTTCGTCGGTACGGCGACACGAGATCTATTTTCTTCCTCCGAGCTGTCGGGCTCACGCTCAAGTTCTCGAGTTTTGTCTCCTAGGTCGAAGGACGTCGCCCCTATCCGCGGCGCTGGAGCACGGTCGACTATGAACTTCAAATCTACCAGATGCCATAATCGTGCAGGACCTTTAATTATTGCGTACTGACCTTGAAGAACGTTGAAGCAACGATCGACGTCTTTTCGATACTCTGCTTTCGGCTGGCCCTCCGTAGGCTAGGATACGAATTGCAGCATGAACCCTCCAGTGTAGTGGCCTCCATCAGAACTGAGACGACGCTGGTCGTCCTTCGTTGCTACATCTGAAAGGCTGCGCCAAGTGGCACAAATCCAAACGATGAACTCGCATCCGCGGGGGAAATCAAAACGATGAACTCGCACCCGGCGGGGGAATAAATGAAAACGATGAACGCGCCGACAACCTACCACCGGGGACTGCAGATGGCTGCAACAGAGACAAAATGCGATACTAGTCGTGGCCGAGCCAAAGACGAGGCGGAGCTGCAATCCGGCGACAAGAGCTTCGATGAAATGCTACGGTGGAAGTTGTACCCGAGGCTCGATCGATGCAGCACTGCGACTTTGGGCAACCGGTGTCTTCGGACAGGGGCCAACGGCTTTTGTTTCAGGGCGTTGGCGGGAACAGGAACGATGCCTTGTTTACACCGCTTTATGGAGCCGTTTATGGAGCTTCCTGGAAACCGGGCTACTGCGCAACTCTGTATCGTCGCGTGCCACTCCATAGGATACAGATCCGCAACCAGCCATTACAGGGTTTGGTCTTATAAACATGCAGTGAAAATAATAATCAAACTATTATAATTATAAAAGCCCTTTGGAATGCAGGATTTTTTCCCCGTTTTCTACATTTTTCCCTAGAAAATGAACTGTGTTATGTGAAATTCTCGTATGGTTTCTCTGAAATTCTTGCATTCCAAAGGAGGCCTAAAAGATACACTAACAAAATAGGTGAATAACAATTTAATGAATAACTTATCTGGCTGTTTGACAATAAATCACTTGAACGAAAGACAGGACATGGTGTGGGATAGATAATAGAGTTATGACGACCTTGCGAACTGTAAAGACAGACCAAGGTAAATCGATCTATTTCACTTCCAGGCACCTGCTGCGTAGGAAATATTTTGGGTTAATTAGAAATTAGGGACCCTATACAGCACCGGTCGCACACCCCTATAGCCGACCCCGACTTAAATGAACATGATTTAACGTTATCAGTTACCAATTACTTTGCAAATATGTGAACCAAACAACACCTAAATAGATCCTTTATATGCTACATCTTTCCCAACAGTTCAGCTCACTAGTTCAGACTGAAATTTCAATTGTCTACAAAAATATAGCGTAGGAAGGCTGACATGCATGCATGTTGTGTCTACATGCACGCTGACATGCACGCATGCTGTGTCCTCATAATGCAAAATGTTACCTTGTGCCATGCATGCGCATGACGAACATCTACATCAACCCGCCGCCGGTGGTGGCGCCGCTTTTGGGAGGCGGATATGGCTACTGGGCCCGTTCTTCGGTGGCTACAAATACGGCTACGAGTGGTTGACGTTCTCCTTGTTCACCCCCGGCCTGAGCGTGGACGTCGGGGTCGGCGGTGGCTTCGAGACGCTCGTCCTCTTCGTGGCGTTGGGCACCATTGTCAGAGCTGTCAGGCGGTTCCTCAACCGGAACAACGATGACTACGATAACGACTACTAAGTTGCCAGTGCTGCCAGACCAGACTAGTGGATGTAACGAATGCCAACAGCCTTCTCCTCCGTGTGTGATACGGCGGGATTTGCTCGTGTGGAATCCTAGGAACAATGTATTGTCGTTCAGTGAAATAGTTAGTGAAATAGTTAGGGACCGTGGCAAATAAACAACCAAATACTCCATGGAATGGAGAACCATCGACTACAATGTGCATGATCAAAATGGATTCAACTGTATTATCGCAAAAAGAATTCGAGAGGTTCGTTCCAAGATTGTAGTTACAAAGAAATCTAAAAGAAGAAATACTTGGTCCACTGTTTAGTGCAGATTTTGGGTGGGACATGCATTACAAAACCGGTAAAACCGGTCGAAAACCGGTAAAACCGGACTGGTTTCTCGTTAACGGACTAGACCGATATCAATTTTTAGCTGTTTTTTAAAAAGAAATCGACTAACACTACCGGAGTTTGGCTCAATAATGCCAAATAATTTGCCGAGTGTTTTCTTTCGGGCACTCGGCAAAGAAACTCTTTTGTTGAGTGCCAAGCAAAAAATCCTCGATAAAAAAACACTCGGCAAAAAAACTTTTTGCTAGAGTGTTTTTTCAAAACTAGGCAAACACAATTTAAAAATCACATTTTGAAGCAACAAAGTAATTTAAATGAAAAAGTTTTAAACTAAAATTTGTATAACTCATCAAGATGTACGATTTATATTTTGACCATTTCTCGATGTAACAAAATAAAAGTAAATTTGTTCATAAAACCTATATATCTCTCGTAATTTATAATTGGCAACGTTTTCATTTGAAGTTATCTTATCACGAAAACTACGTTTTAATTTTAAAAAATATAAAATTTAAATTTTGAAAACGACCTCGAATGGAAAAACCACCAACATAAAAGTTGTAAGTATTAAAAAGTTATAAAACTTTGCATTTTACATATTTTGGTTTGAAATCATCTTGTCATGCAAAACTATGTTTGAATTTTAAAATTTGAAGTTTTCAAACTATCTTGGATGGAAAAACCATGAAAATAAAAGTTATAGGTCTCGAAATGTAACGAAACTTTGTAATTGACAATTGTTTGATTTTAAATCATCTTATCATAGAAAAATTCGTGTGAAGTTTTAAATTTGAAATTCAAATTTTGTAAACGGCCTCACATGTAGAAACTATCAAAATAAAACTTATGCACTTTATAGTTGCCAACATTTTCAACTGAATTTATTTAGTGCCTCAAATAATCAAATTACTATCGCTTTGTTATAATACATGAGGAATGAAAACGTAATATAGACATAATTGATGTAGTAGTGTAGTGGTAGAAAAGGTTATGTGCGAGAGAGAGGTTGCGAGTTCGAATCACACCATTCAAAAAACATGTAACACTCGACAAAGTATTTGCAGAGTGCCCAAAAAAGTACTCGTCTAAAAACCACTTTACCGATAACATGTTTGCCGATCCAAAGGATGAGACACTCGACAAAAAAGACGAGTCTGTTAGTGTAAGACTTTGAAACTTTGAAAATGGTTATAAGAATTTGGAAAAATATGATAAATAGACAACACTGGCAGTAATATGTTACATCTAAATGATTAATAGAAATGTATAAAATAAATGGAGATAAAACAAATTACTTTCAACGGCATTTTAATGAGTTTCCCCATTTTGGAAAGGTACGAATGGTTTGACACCTGAAGGATCTTATCTTGCGGGCGCGCTTGTGTTAGTTAGTACAACAGGAATGTACCCCAGTCGATATGCTCTCGCACGACAAGCGCGTGGCGGCGGCTATGGCTAGGGGCGGTGCACGTGGCAACAACAGCGAGCTCGAGTCGGTGTAGTAGATTGCTCCAAGTCTCCAACTCTCCCTATCCATTAATCCAACTAGTAATTAAGGCGCGCCTAGCGTGCTGGAGCTGGGTTATATGATTGTGTGTGTAAGGAAAAAAGAACTGTATATAGCTATATAAGATTGGTATAAAATAATATTGATGGTTCTTTTTTGACATGGAAATGGTAAATTTTGAATTTGTTTATGAACCATGTGAAAAGTTGGACAAAATGTACCATATAAACACAATAAAACTACTATGTAAGGGAAAAACTAAATCTAGAATTAAGGTTGAGGCACTTACATGTCTTTTAGTAGGTTTTTCTTTTAGAGCTAGCATTATGAACGGCAGAACAATAAAATGCTCATATGACAGAGAGTTGATAGGAAATATAATTTTTTAGTCGTTTGCAGTGGAGAAAAACTGCTCATGGAATAAATAAACCTTTAGAGAAAGAAAATGTAGAAATTTTACCTTTTTGTATGAGCTAGTGAATTTTTTATAGTGTTGTCGAGTGCGTGAAGATGTTCCTCAATCACAACCTAATTAGTTGGAAAAAGTTAGTAACAATTAGCTAATATGTAAGAAAATGCATTAATAAATGTTCAACTTGCGGCTTAATTCAGTACTGAGATACCATGATATTGAAAATGCCATCATTCCAGATCAATTAGTCCAACATAGATAGACACTGACAAGATTACAAAAAGGTAAATAAGACGAAATATAAACATATACATACATATCTTAGGAGAGAAAAAACTCTATTGAGAAATCTAATAAAAACTATTCTTTTAGTAAAGAACTTACCTCCTTTTTATTTCTTGTCTGCTAGGTAAGTTGGCATCATCCTCTGCTTGAGATGTCGATAATACAAACAATCAGAGGACAACTGCTAAGATCGTTTCCGTAAAACATGTAAGAGGTGTATAGTATTATCAGTTTGATAGAACTGAGCAGTTTATGCGATATGGCTACACATTCATGTTATATAGCCTGCTGCAAACAATGGACATCCATTATCAATATCTTATAGGCCTTTAATTTACTTTTTAAAAAAGGAAAGTAACATAATAGTAAGCACACAATACTAAATATATTTATATTGACCTGATGTTTCATTACTCGCATACCACATCAATATTTCAGAAGAACACAGAATCATATAGTGATTGGGAAAAATTGCACAACACACGATATGAAATGTGCTTAATAGGCTGTAAAATAGATGTACACATAATGTTTGGCATGTCAATGTATATAGCTATATAAATGTACATGTAGATGTTATAGTTGCAAGAATTGATGCAAATATTCACAGAGAAGGAGCACAATTACTATTACATGATATTTACAGTGTAGCACGACACATAGGAAAATAGCATAAGGAAACACTTATTAAAATAAATTTTGGTAAATATGTTCGGGATCACCAAAATTGGAATTGAAAGAATACTTTTGCATAGCGAGGAAATGAAGTATGTTGATAACATGGGCTTGCAAGCATAACATAACAGAACTATTGCAAAAATAAAAATGTCACTTCAGGTGCTGATTAAAAAAGCAAAAAATTATAACCTTATCGATAAAAATGATGAAAGCTGAATTTTTCACTTCTTGATGGGTGGGTGGGTGGAGGGGGTCATTGGTTAGTATCATATTAAATGGTACCTTGCCCATTCCCATTTAATTAGTAATACTATGCAAAGGGGAGGTAGCCTTCTATAAACCACTCAGTAAAAAAAATAAGGATTCATCCATCTATGATCACAATTTAAAGGAAGTACTTCACCTTAACATATCAACTTGCCCTGGTGTACATGAAATCTAAGTTTAAGTATATGCAACATGCTTGAAACAGTTATTTAGAAGTACATCTTGTCTCCATTTCTAAGAGTAGTTGCTTCAAGATAGTAAGCAAATAAATACAAAGTGTTAATTTTAATAGTGTATTTTTTAAGTACACAGTAATATAACATAGGATATGTATTTGTTTTTAATTTTCTGTATGTATGTAAAATTCTGAAGTCGTCGTATATAAGTTTGAAAGCAACTGGGAGCATAATGTATCTACGATTACTTGTTTCGAATGAGGTGTTGAAGGAGGCAATCTCCGCCCATTTCTCCTTGCCAAAATAATGCTCGACTAAATGGGAGACAATGATTGTTAGTCCTGGTCCTTCCCGAAATAGCACAAGGTGTGTATGTTGACCCACCTGCCTTCTCAGAGCGTTTTGATCTTCTGCGGAGTTTGATTGTGTCACACCCGGTTTTGGAAGGTAAACCGAATGCGAACCATGTACGTGCCAGGATCAGAACTCACGTACACAGTGATTACATAATTGTACATCATCACACAATGCTTGAATTAAATAGCGGAAAGGTACTTAGTTACATCAAGATGTCTGAGACATCCATAAAGTCTATTACACAACCATTGTTCAACATAATTATCAAAGTGCGGAAATACGAAACATAGATGCTAAGCCTACACATGCAGCTGACTAGGGGTTTGCCACTAAGAAAGAACTAAAACTCGTCATATTCCTGGAACTCCTCGAAGTCATCCATGTTGCCAGCTTCTCCTCCTGAGCACTGAGAGCAAAGGGGACAACCTGGGGTGGGGTGGTTTGTAAAGCAAGGGTGAGTACACTTCAACGTACTCAGCAAATGTCCCATTTGGCTAAAGTGGACTAGTTGTATGTGGAGTTTAAAGTTAAGCAGTTGCTTTTAGTTGGTCAAGTTTTATTACTTATAAGTATAGCCAAATTTTAGTAATAACCCAGTTATTACCCAGAGGCACTCCCTCCAAGAGAAAATACCAGAGATTAGGATTATAATCACCATTGTTAATCATCATCATAAAAGTAACCATTGTTCTTCTAATCGAAGAGGATCCCAGGGCTGCTCATAACTGCGAGCACGGCTGATATACCAGTTTCTAACACTTTGCAGAGGTTGTACACTTTACCCACAAGCCATGATTCCCATTCTGCACGGGGTTCTAGCCTCTCCATTGATCACTACCAAGGTGACCTAGCAGGGTCTCACTATGTAGCCTTTACAAAGATTTCCCAGAGGTCATAGCCGCCTGTTAGGTTTCTCCAGTTTGATAAACACAGTACATCTCCCCAAGGGAAGGGTGACTAACAAAACCAAATCAAAGAACCTCTGCAACCAACCTCGACAGAGCAAGTACTGTGCCTGGACCCCATTGACGGCCCTACGGCGAAGCCAACTACTCCTCTGGTTCCTCTAATTATTCAGCTAAGGGCGTCCCATTCCATCCTCATGGTTGCACTGTTATCTCGGGTTGTCACTCCCCAAACAGGTCCTTACGGAGAGGCACTCAGGAAAGAGCCCGAGCCCCCTAAAGCAATCACAAGGACCTCATCGGGATAACATCATCGTATCATAAAAGATCACATCATGTTCATTGATTAAGTTTAAGCAATAGCATAAGCTAACCATGATTAACCCAAAAAGGTAAACAAGGGTAAGGGAAATACAAACTAGTCAATCCTTAGGTTTCAATAAAGTAATGTGAGACAGTGAATTATAAAGTAAAGTAGCACATGATAGGTCTGAGGACACTTGCCTTCACCAGGTTGTTGCTTAGAGGGATCTTCGGCAACACACTCAGGAACCTCGGACTGCTCGTTGTCTAAGTAAAGCGAGCATACATTCAATACATTTGGAAAAGTATAAATGAACAGCACATCAAACATTTACAATCATTAACTCACAAAAAGGTATAGTATTAAGTGTAGGGGGATGATATCAAGCTACAAAGAAAATTGAGTAATCCTAATTGGGTAATTGATTACTCTCTAAATGTTTAGGACATAGCTCAAAAGGGTTAGGTAGTGATTAAAACAAAGGAAAGTTAGAATTATAATATAAACTACTCTCATTTAGGAATTTGATTATCCTTTAAATATTATCCATAATTACATACCTAATTCTATTTATCACATTAGGGTCTAAAGGTTAAACCAAAAGTGAATCCATAAAATGCATAACACTAATCTCACAAAATTCAATATGTTTTAACTCCTAGGGCTTTCATTTTATTTATTTTATTAAATAAATAAACTAACATAAACATTAATCCTATATTCTAAGTGTAAACATTAAAGTGTACATATTGCAGTTGGTCATATTTTATTTGAACAAAGAATAATTTGGTGAACATTTTGCAATTTGAACCACTAAATTTGGAGTTCATATGAAAAAGATATGAAATAAACAAGTTTTGAGGTTTGAAATATGAAATTAGGGCTAAATCTGTGATTAAATAAAAGTCCAGGGGTCTAATTAAAACAAACCAAGGACCTATGCGCTAAAACAGAGGACGACAGGTTGATTTCCTAAAACTAGGGGGTTTCTTAAGCAAAACAGCCACGCGAAGGGGTATTGGGCTTCCTCAACCGTTGGATCAGAAACCGATGGCTGAGATTAGATCTGCGGCCGAGGGTGCGCGCGCGGGCGGATGAGCACTGACAAGCGGGACAGGGAGTGTCAGCGATAGAGGGGGAGAGTGCACTGACCGAGCGGGTCCAGCGCCAGTGGGGAGACGGACGGCTACAAGGGTCCGAGGCGGTCCGAGCCGTTCGATCAAGATTGGACGGGGGAAATCAGACCGAGAAGGATAAGCGACTGCGGGTGACGCTGACAGGTGGGTCAGGGCGTCAGGTGCGCGTGCGTGAAGCGGTACCGCGGTTCGAGCCGTTCGATCAAGATCGGACGGGGGGGGGGGGGTCAGATCGTGGAAACAGACGGCTGCGGGCGGCGCCGCTCCTCTCCGCGGCGGTGAGGTTGCCGGAGTTGAGGCGGGCACGAGCTAGGGTGGCTACGGGGTCGCCGGAGTTGGGCAGAGGGGAAGAGGGCGCCACGGCGAACTCAATGGTGGGGAAGAGGCCACGAATCCACGGGCAGAGAGGGGAGAACGGCGGTGGGAAGACCTCGGGCGGGCCGGAGCAACTCTGGTGAGCGATTCCGACCACGGGGAGGGGACTTAAGGCGCGCTAAGGCCTGGGCTGGATTTAGCAGAGGCAGATGAACCTTAGGGACTAACCCCGGGGAACTAGACCGGGCTAAATCGGCCGGCCACCATGCGAGCACGACGGACCGCCGCGGTCGAGCATCGGCGAAGGCGAAATTGGACGAACACAGGGCGCAATAAGGGAAATTGGGCACAGGGACGGGTGTCTCACCTCGGGGCGGAGCTCGGGGAGGCTTAGCGCGGTCTCCAGCGAGATGGATGGCTGGGAACACGGACGCAAGTCTTCGGCGGCGTTTGGTGGCGAGGGCAGAGCGCGAGAGAGGGCGAGGGTGTGCGAAATGAGGCGAGGGGCGAGTGCGGGGCACTAGCGGGGCTCTAAAAAGGGAGTTGGGCACGTGGGCGGGCGTCGTGGCCGAGAAACCCGGCGACGTGCGCGAGTGCGCACGCGCTAGTCCACGGCGAGCGCGAAGAAGGCGGAACTGACAAGACAGGCCCACGCCGCAGAGAGAGAAAAGGAGGACGCGCAGGGGCAACAGCTCGGCACTGGCGAACCGGGCCCGCGAGACAGAGAGAGAGAGAGAGCGAACGAGCGAAGGAAACTGCCACCGATAGGTCGGCCCCATTGAGCAGAGAGCGAGAGAGGGAGGGCGCACGCGAGGGAGAACTGCCGCTGATAGGCGGGGTTCAACTATCAGGCGGCGCGGGCGCGCAACCTGGCTGGGCTTAATGGGCCGACTGGGCTGCTTTCTCCTTTTCTTTTTCTCTGGATTTTCTAATTCCTTTTCTATTTCTTTTTCTATAGGGTTTTCAAATCCAAATTCAAACTAGGTTTCAAATTCAAATAAATTCAAACTTGTGCAACACTTCAAAGAATATTTTAAACTCAGCATGATGCAACATGTCCTGGCTCATAAGGTTTTGGTAAAATTAAATAATTAACCTCCACTAGTTTAAGCTATTTCTAATCAAAAGGAAAAAGAGAGAAAGCCTAGAGTGAGAAAAGGAAGAGTAACACATGATTTTGGGTGATAATTAGAAAGAAATTTTATACCTCCAAAATCAGGGTGTTACAGACCTATCCCCCTTAAAAGAATCTCGCCCTCGAGATTCAGGGCTGGCTAGCAAAGAGCTCAGGGTACTTGGCTTTCAAATCATCTTCCCTTTCCCAGATTGCTTCTTCTTCTGAGTGATGGCCCCATCTGATTTTGCACATCTTGATGGTACTTCTCCGAGTGACCCGATCTGCTGTCTCTAGAATTTGGGTTGGCTTCTCAATATAAGTCAGATCTTCTTAAACTTCAAGGTCCTCTGCTGGCAACTGCTCTTCTGTCATTCTCAAACATTTCTTCAACTGAGACACATGGAACACATCGTGCACAGCGGACAGATTCTCCGGTAAGCTGAGTTGATAAGCCACTTCTCCACGTCTTGCTTGAATCTGATATGGCCCAATATATCGGGGTGCTAGCTTGCCTTTGACTCCAAACCTTTTGGTTCCTCTAATGGGTGACACCTTCAAATAGACATAATCTCCCACTTCAAAACTGAGTTCCCTTCTTCTGGTGTCAGCATAGCTTCGCTGTCTGGACTGCGCTGCCTTTAAATTCTCTCGGACCATTCTGATGTTCTCTTAGGCTTCAAGCAAAATATCTGGACCGAACACCTGTCTTTCACCAGGTTGGTCCAAATGCAATGGAGTTCTGCAATTCCTCCCATAGAGCGCTTCAAATGGTGACATCTTCAGGCTGGCTTGGTAGCTGTTGTTGTAAGAGAATTCTGCATATGGTAGTCCCTTGTCCCAACCTAACTGGTCTTGCAAAGCACAAGCTCTCAACATATGCTCAAGAATCTAGTTTGTTCTCTCTGTTTGACCATCTGTCTGTGGGTGATAAGCTGAACTGAATTTCAAGTGCGTACCCAAAGCATCATGTAGCTGCTGCCAAAAGTGAGAAGTAAACTGGGTGCCTCTATCCGATACTATCTTCTTCGGAATACCATGTAAGCACACAATCTGAGACATGTATAATTCTGCAAACACTGCACTGTTATAGGTGGTCTTGACTGGTATGAAATGGACCGTCTTTGTCAAACGGTCCACTACTACCCAGATGGAGTCAAAACCAGCTCGAGTGCGAGGCAGATCAACTATAAAGTTCATCCCAATCTCATCCCATTTCCACTGTGGAATCTGCAACGACTGCAACAAATCTGCGGGTCTCTGATGTTCTGCCTTGATCCTCTGACAACTGTCGCATCTAGCCACATACTCTGCTATCTCTCTTTTCATACCATACCACCAGAATCTCCTCTTCAAGTCTTGGTACATTTTCTCACTACCCGGGTCTATAGAGTATGTTGTCTCATGAGCTTCCTTGAGAATCAGTTCCCGGATCGAGGTGATATTGGGAACACACAGCCTATCTTCGAACCATACCACTCCTTCGGCGTCTTCACGGAAATCTAGACCTTTCCCATCGATGATCAGCTGCCGGATCTCGTTGATCTTCTCATCATTCTTCTGACCTTTTCTGATGTCTTGCTCTAGAGTGGGCTCTAGCTCAATTACCACTCCTTGGGTGTTGTTCAAAAATCCGAGACTCAACCTGTCAAATTCCTTTGCTAGCTCAAACGGCATCGGGCGAGCGGCCAAAATATTGACTTGACTCTTCCTACTAAGAGCATCGGCAACCACATTTGCTTTGCCTGGGTGATAATGAATCTCCAGCTCATAGTCTTTGATCAATTCTAGCCATCTTCGCTGCCTCATGTTTAACTCTGACTGAGTGAATATGTACTTGAGGCTCTTGTGGTCCGTGTAGATATCACACTTCTGCTCATAAAGATAATGTATCCAGGTCTTCAATGCATGAACCATGGCTGCTAATTCCAGATCATGAGTAGGATAATTTTTCTCATGAATCTTCAACTGTCGGGACGAGTATGCCACTACTCTCCCTTCCTGCATCAACACACATCCCAGTTCGGTGTACGAAGCATCACAATACACCGAATGGCTTGTGAACATCTCGCAGAATCAGTACTGGTGTCGTTGCCAACTTCTCCTTCAATGTCTCAAAAGACTTCTAGCATGCTGGGGTCCACTTGAACTCAACTTTCTTTGCCAACAAGGCTGTCATTGGTCTGGCAATCTTGGAGAAACCTTCAATGAAACGCCGATAATAACTGGCCATTCTGAAAGGGAAATGTGCCCCTTGGCCATTTCTAAGTATTTTGGTGATTGAGTGCCAACGCAAGTGTTTTTTTGTTAAACTATGCAATGTGGTGGACAAAGTGCAAATCATGTCAAAAGGTATGTTTCTAGACTTAGTACATTGTTTTATGGACTAATGTATTGTGTCTAAGTGCTAGAAATAGGAAAGATTGAATTGGAGCAGAGGTGGCTAAGTTCTGCCAAAGTCAGCGCAGTCTGGGTACACCGGACTGTCCGGTGGTGCACCGGACAGTGTCCGGTGCGCCAGGCTGGCTTGAGCGAACTGGCCGCTCTCGGGAATTCACCGGCGATGTACGGCTATAATTCACCAGACTGTCCGGTGTGCACCGGACTGTCCGGTGAGCCAACGGTCGGCCGGGCCAACGGTCGGCCGCGCGATCTGCGCGGGACACGTGGCTGAGCCAACGGCTAGAAGGGGGCACCGGACTGTCCGGTGTGCACCGGACATGTCCGGTACGCTAACGGCTCTCAGGCTGTCAACGGTCGGCTTCGCCATTTAAGGAAAGAAATCCGCACCGGACTGTCCGGTGCGCCAGGCGACAGAAGGCAAGATTTGCCTTCCTGGAATGCTCTCAACGGCTCCTAGCTGCCTTGGGGCTATAAAAGGGACCCCTAGGCGCATGGAGGAGAACACCAAGCAATCCTTAAGCACTCTTGATCACTCACACTCCATTCCTGCGCACTTGTTCAACATTCTAGTGATTTGAGCTCCGTTCTAGTGTGCTAGTCTCTTGAGCTCAAGTCTGGGTCTTGTGTGTGCGTATTTGCTGTGATCTTTGTGTCTTGTGTGAGTTGCTAATCCCTCCCTTGCTTCGTGCTTCTTTGTGAACTTCAAGTGTAAGGGCGAAAGGCTCCAAGTTGTGGAGATTCCTCGCAAACAGGATTAAGAAAAGCAAAGCAAAACACCGTGGTATTCAAGTGGGTCTTTGGACCGCTTGAGAGGGGTTGATTGCAATCCTCGTCCGTTGGGACGCCACAACATGGAGTAGGCAAGCGTTGGTCTTGGCCGAACCACGGGATAACCACCGTGTCATCTCTGTGTTTGATATCTTTGTGGTTATTGTGTTTTGTTGAGACTCCTCTCTAGCCACTTGGTGATTATTGTGCTAACACTTAACCAAGTTTTGTGGCTTAAGTTTTAAGTATTACAGGATCACCTATTCACCCCCCCTCTAGGTGCTCTCAATTGGTATCAGAGCCGTTCTCTTCAAGAAGGGACTAATCGCCCGAAGAGATGGATCCTAAGGGAAAGGGGATGGTGGTCAACAACAACGAGAAGGAGTCTATCTTCAACGAGCCGAAGGATGACAAGCCTATCGACTCGGGCTCGGGCCACAAACGCAAAGACGGGAAGAAGAAGAAGACAAGGCGCATCAAGGAGATCGTCTACTACGACAGCGATGAATCTTCCTCTTCCCAAAAGGACGACGACGACTACGAGAAAAAGAAAACGGTCAATTCAAACTTTTCTTTTGATTACTCTCGTATTCCTCAAAGTACAAATGCTCATTTATTATCTATTCCACTTGGTAAACCTCCTCATTTTGATGGAGAGGACTACGGATTTTGGAGTCACAAAATGCGTAGTCACTTGTTCTCTCTCCATCCTAGTATATGGGAGATTGTAGAGAGTGGAATGCACTTTGATAGTACGGATAGTCCCATGTTCATTAATGAGCAAATTCATAAAAATGCACAAGCTACTACTGTTCTTCTAGCTTCATTGTGCAGGGATGAATACCACAAAGTGAGCGGCTTGGATAACGCCAAGCAAATTTGGGACATCCTCAAGATCTCTCATGAGGGGAATGACGTCACATTGCTCACCAAGATGGAGTTGGTGGAGGGAGAACTCGGGAGATTCGCTATGATAAGGGGAGAAGAGCCAACCCAAACGTACAACCGGCTCAAGACCCTTGTCAACAAGATAAGAAGCTATGGAAGCACGTGATGGACGGACCACAACGTCGTCCGCCTAATGCTAAGGTCTTTTACTGTCCTTGATCCTCATCTTGTAAACAATATTCGTGAGAATCCTAGGTACACCAAGATGACGCCCGAGGAGATACTTGGAAAGTTCGTGAGCGGGCAAATGATGATCAAGGAAGCAAGATACGTGGACGACGCATTGAATGGTCCAATCAATGAGCCTCAACCTCTTGCTCTCAAGGCAACAAGAAGCAAGGAGACGCTACCTAGCAAGGTGGCACAAATTGAGGCGGTCAGACTTAATGATGAAGAGATGGCTCTCATCATCAAGAGATTCAAGACGACGCTAAAAGGTCGCAAGGGGCAGCCAAGCAAGACCAAGACAAAGGGGAAGCGCTCATGCTTCAAATGTGGTAAGCTTGGTCATTTTATTGCTAACTGTCCCGACAATGATAGTGATTAGGATCAAGGGAACAAGAGGGAGAAGAAGAAGAACTATAAGAAGGCAAAGGGCGAGGCGCATCTAGGCAAGGAGTGGGATTCGGATTGCTCCTCTTCCGACTCCGACAATGAAGGACTCGCCGCCACCGCCTTCAACAAGTCATCCCTCTTCCCCAACGAGCGTCACACATGCCTTATGGCAAGGGAGAAGAAGGTATGTACTCGAAACTCTACTTATGCTTCTTCAAGTGAGGACGAATCTAGTGATGAGGATGAAATAGATTATTCATGTTTATTTAAGGGCCTAGATAGAACCAAGGTAGATAAAATTAATGAATTGATTGATGCCTTGAATGATAAGAATAGGCTTTTAGAAAAGCAAGAGGATTTGTTGTATGAAGAACATGACAAATTTGTAGAAGCACAAAAATCTCATGCTCTAGAAGTTAAAAGAAATGAAATGCTTTCTTGTGAATTATCTTCTTGCCATGAGACAATTTCTAACTTAAGGAGCATTAATGATGATTTGAATGCTAAGTTAGAAATAGCTAGTAAATCAACATCTTGTGTAGAAATTGTTGCAACTTGTAATAGGTGTAAATATTTTGACATTGATGCTTGTAGTGAACACCTAGTTTCAATTTCCAAACTTAATGATGAATTGGCTAGTCTTAATGCTCAACTTAAGACTAGCAAGAGCGAATTTGATAAGCTAAAATTTGCGAGGGATGCCTACACGATTGGTAGACACCCCTCAATTAAGGATGGACTTGGCTTCAAAAGGGAAGCCAAGAACTTAACAAGCCATAAGGTTCCCATCCCCGCCAAGGAGAAAGGGAAGGCTCCTATGGCAAGTAGTACCAAAAAGAACCATGCTTTTATGTATCATAATAGGAGACATGCTAGAAATGACTATAGAAGTTATGATTCACATGCTATGTTTGCTTCCAGTTCTTCTTATATGCATGATAGAGATATGTCTAGGAGATATGTTCATCATGTGCCTAGAAAGAATATTGTTCATGTTTCTATGAAAGTTATGGATG
Source organism: Zea mays (assembly GCF_902167145.1). Classification (NCBI taxonomy): domain Eukaryota; kingdom Viridiplantae; phylum Streptophyta; class Magnoliopsida; order Poales; family Poaceae; genus Zea; species Zea mays. The sequence goes on from NC_050101.1 coordinate 98,023,374, forward strand.
GTCCTTCTACAATATATCATGCTTTAAATGCTTCCTTTGCTATTTGTAGAAAGGATAGGAAGATAGTTGCTAGGAAATTAGGGGCAAAATGCAAGGGTGATAAAACTTGCATTTGGGTCCCTAAGACAATTGTGACTAACCTTGTAGGACCCAACAATAGTTGGGTACCTAAGTCCCAAGCCTAAATTTGCCTTGCAGGTTTATGCATCCGGGGGTTCAAGCTGGATTATCGACAGCGGATGCACAAACCATATGACGGGGAGAAGAAGATGTTCACCTCCTACGTCAAAAACAAGGATTCCCAAGATTCAATCATATTTGGTGATGGGAACCAAGGCAAGGTGAAAGGCTTAGGCAAGATTGCAATTTCAAATGAGCACTCTATCTCTAATGTGTTTTTAGTTGAGTCCCTTGGATATAATTTGCTATCTGTTAGTCAATTATGTAATATGGGATATAATTGTCTATTTACAAATGTAGATGTGTCTGTCTTTAGAAGAAGTGATGGTTCATTAGATTTTAAGGGTGTATTAGACGGCAAACTTTATTTAGTTGATTTTGCAAAAGAGGAGGCCGGTCTAGATGCATGCTTAATAGCTAAGACTAGCATGGGCTGGCTGTGGCATCGCCGCTTAGCACATGTAGGGATGAAGAACCTTCACAAGCTTCTAAAGGGAGAACATGTGATAGGTTTGACTAACGTGCAATTCGAAAAAGATAGACCTTGTGCAGCTTGTCAAGCAGGTAAACAAGTGGGAGGAGCGCATCACAGCAAGAATGTGATGACCACATCAAGACCCCTGGAGCTGCTACATATGGACCTCTTCGGACCCGTCGCCTATCTAAGCATAGGAGGAAGTAAGTATGGTCTAGTTATTGTTGATGACTTTTCCCGCTTCACTTGGGTATTCTTTTTGCAGGATAAGTCTGAAACCCAAGGGACCCTCAAGCGCTTCCTAAGGAGAGCTCAAAATGAGTTTGAGCTCAAAGTGAAGAAGATAAGAAGCGACAACGGGTCCGAATTCAAGAACCTTCAAGTGGAGGAGTTTCTTGAGGAGGAAGGGATCAAGCACGAGTTCTCTGCTCCCTACACACCACAACAAAATGGTGTGGTAGAGAGGAAGAACAGGACGCTCATCGATATGGCGAGGACGATGCTTGGAGAGTTCAAGACCCCCCGAGTGCTTTTGGTCAGAAGCCGTGAACACGGCTTGCCACGCCATCAACAGGGTATACCTTCATTATCTCCTCAAGAAGACGTCATATGAGCTTCTAACCGGTAACAAACCCAATGTATCTTACTTTCGTGTATTTGGGAGCAAATGCTACATTCTAGTGAAGAAGGGTAGAAATTCTAAGTTTGATCCCAAAGCTGTAGAAGGGTTTTTGTTAGGTTATGACTCAAATACAAAGGCGTATAGAGTCTTCAACAAATCATCGGGTTTGGTTGAAGTCTCTAGCGACGTTGTATTTGATGAAACTAATGGCTCTCCAAGAGAGCAAGTTGTTGATCTTGATGATGTAGATGAAGAAGACGTTCCAACGGCCGCAATACGCACCATGGCGATTGGAGATGTGCGGCCACAGGAACAACATGAGCAAGATCAACCTTCCTCCTCAACTATGGTGCATCCCCCAACTCAAGACGATGAACAGGTTCATCAAAAGGAGGCGTGTGATCAAGGGGGAGCACAAGATGATCATGTGATGGAGGAAGAAGCGCAACCGGCACCTCCAACCCAAGTTCGAGCGATGATTCAAAGGGATCATCCCGTCGACCAAATTCTGGGTGATATTAGCAAGGGAGTAACTACTCGATCTCGATTGGTTAATTTTTGTGAGCATTACTCCTTTGTCTCTTCTATTGAGCCTTTCAGGGTAGAAGAGGCCTTGCTAGATCCGGACTGGGTGTTGGCCATGCAGGAGGAGCTCAACAACTTCAAGAGGAATGAAGTTTGGACACTGGTGCCTCGTCCTAAGCAAAATGTTGTGGGAACCAAGTGGGTGTTCCGCAACAAACAAGACGAGCACGGGGTGGTGACAAGGAACAAGGCTCGACTTGTGGCAAAAGGTTATGCCCAAGTCGCAGGTTTGGACTTTGAGGAGACTTTTGCTCCTGTGGCTAGGCTAGAGTCCATTCGTATTTTGCTAGCATATGCCGCTCACCATTCTTTCAGGTTGTTCCAAATGGATGTGAAGAGCGCTTTCCTCAACGGGCCAATCAAGGAGGAGGTGTACGTGGAGCAACCCCCTGGCTTCGAGGATGATAGGCACCCCGACCACGTGTGTAAGCTCTGTAAGGCGCTCTATGGACTTAAGCAAGCCCCAAGAGCATGGTATGAATGCCTTAGAGACTTTTTAATTGCTAATGCTTTCAAGGTTGGGAAAGCCGATCCAACTCTTTTTACTAAGACTTGTGATGGTGATCTTTTTGTGTGCCAAATTTATGTCGATGACATAATATTTGGTTCTACTAATCAAAAGTCTTGTGAAGAGTTCAGTAGGGTGATTACTCAGAAATTCGAGATGTCGATGATGGGCGAGTTAAGCTACTTCCTTGGGTTCCAAGTGAGGCAACTCAAGGATGGAACCTTCATCTCCCAAACGAAGTACACACAAGATTTGATCAAGAGGTTTGGGATGAAGGATGCCAAGCCCGCAAAAACTCCGATGGGAACCGACGGACACACCGACCTCAACAAAGGAGGTAAGTCCATTGATCAAAAAGCATACCGGTCTATGATAGGGTCTTTACTTTATTTGTGTGCTAGTAGACCGGATATTATGCTTAGTGTTTGCATGTGTGCTAGATTTCAATCTGATCCAAGGGAGTGCCACTTAGTGGCTGTGAAGCGAATTCTTAGATATTTAGTCGCTACGCCTTGTTTCAGGATCTGGTATCCAAAGGGGTCTACCTTTGACTTGATTGGATATTCAGACTCCGACTATGCTGGATGTAAGGTCGATAGGAAGATTACATCGGGGACGTGCCAATTCTTAGGAAGGTCCCTGGTGTCATGGAGTTCTAAGAAACAAACCTCCGTTGCCCTATCCACCGCTGAGGCCGAGTATGTTGCCGCAGGACAGTGTTGCGCGCAACTACTTTGGATGAGGCAAACACTCAAGGACTTTGGCTACAATCTGAGCAAAGTCCCACTCCTATGTGATAATGAGAGTGCTATCCGCATGGCGGATAATCCTGTTGAACACAGCCGCACAAAGCACATAGACATCCGGCATCACTTTTTAAGAGATCACCAGCAAAAGGGAGATATCGAAGTGTTTCATGTTAGCTCCGAGAACCAGCTAGCCGATATCTTTACCAAGCCTCTAGATGAGCAGACCTTTTGCAAGTTGCGTAGTGAGCTAAATGTCTTAGATTCGCAGAACTTGGATTGATTTATAGCATACCTGTGTTTATGCCTTTGATCATGTTCATTATGCACTTTGTTGCTTATTTATGGTGCTCAAGTTGTACAAGCACTCCCCGGACCTCACAAGTCCGTTGCAAAGTGATGCACATATTTAGGGGGAGATGTGTTACAATTTGACCCTTTGGGACTAACCATGTGCTTGAGTTTGCTTGATTTAGTCTCTAAGGAGGCTTGAAAGGGAAAAGGTGAACTTGGACCATGCAAGACTTCCACTGCACTCCGATGAGAGGGTAACTTATTTCAAGTTCATCTTTACGATCTTATTGCCTTTTACTCTTAGTTGAAGATCTTAGTGAGGTAATGAGGTTAAGGGGCCAAGATTGATCCCGTTTTGGTGCTTGATGCCAAAGGGGGAGAAAATAAGGCTAAAGCAATAACTGGATCAGCTACCACTTGAGAATTTTGAAAAAGTAGAGTTAGAGTTTTTGTTTGTTAAAATACTCGTGTCTGCTTCTTATTATCAAAAGTTAGTCTCTTGTGGGGAGAATGGTTGATTATGGGAAATAGGGGGAGTTTTTGAAATCTTGAATCAATTTCTCTTGGAACGACTCTCTTCATGTCTTAACAAGTGTGTTTGACTTAGAAATAGAAATTTGAGTTTGATTTGCAAAAACAAACCAAGTGGTGGCAAAGAATGATCCATATATGCCAAATTTGAATCAAAACAAGTTTGAGTTCTTATTTGAAGTAATTCTACACTTGTTCTATTTGCTTTATGTTGTGTTGGCATAAATCACCAAAAAGGGGGAGATTGAAAGGGAAATGTGCCCCTTGGCCATTTCTAAGTATTTTGGTGATTGAGTGCCAACGCAAGTGTTTTTTTGTTAAACTATGCAATGTGGTGGACAAAGTGCAAATCATGTCAAAAGGTATGTTTCTAGACTTAGTACATTGTTTTATGGACTAATGTATTGTGTCTAAGTGCTGGAAACAAGAAAGATTGAATTGGAGCAGAGGTGGCTAAGTTCTGCCAAAGTCAGCGCAGTCTGGGTACACCGGACAGTGTCCGGTTCGCCAGGCTGGCTTGAGCGAACTGGCCGCTCTCGGGAATTCACCGGCGACGTACGGCTATAATTCACCGAACTGTCCGATGTGCATCGGACTGTCCGGTGAGCCAACGGTCGGTCGCGCGATTTGCGCGGGACACATGGCTGAGCCAACAGCTAGAAGGGGGCACCGGACTGTCCGGTGTGCACCGGACATGTCCGGTGCGCCAACGGCTCTCAGGCTGTCAACGGTCGGCTTCGCCATTTAAGGAAAGAAATCCGCACCGGACAGTGTCCGGTGTGCACCGGACTGTCCGGTGCGCCAGGCGACAGAAGGCAAGATTTGCCTTCCTGGAATGCTCTCAACAGCTCCTAGCTGCCTTGGGGCTATAAAAGGGACCCCTAGGCGCATGGAGGAGAACACCAAGCATTCCTTAAGCACTCTTGATCACTCACACTCCATTCCTGCGCACTTGTTCGACATTCTAGTGATTTGAGCTCTGTTCTAGTGTGCTAGTCTCTTGAGCTCAAGTCTGGGTCTTGTGTGTGCGTATTTGCTGTGATCTTTGTGTCTTGTGTGAGTTCCTAATCCCTCCCTTGCTTCGTGCTTCTTTGTGAACTTCAAGTGTAAGGGCGAAAGGCTCCAAGTTGTGGAGATTCCTCGCAAACGGGATTAAGAAAAGCAAAGCAAAACACCGTGGTATTCAAGTGGGTCTTTGGAACGCTTGAGAGGGGTTGATTGCAATCCTCGTCCGTTGGGACGCCACAACGTGGAGTAGGCAAGCGTTGGTCTTGGCCGAACCACGGGATAACCACCGTGCCATCTCTGTGTTTGATATCTTTGTGGTTATTGTGTTTTGTTGAGACTCCTCTCTAGCCACTTGGTGATTATTGTGCTAACACTTAACCAAGTTTTGTGGCTTAAGTTTTAAGTATTACAGGATCACCTATTCACCCCCCTCTAGGTGCTCTCACATTCCAATAAAACTCTTGATTCCTCGGACATCTTTTGGTGCTTTCCAGTCCAGAATCGCTGCTACCTTCTTTGGATCCACAGCTAATCCATCTCGGTTTATAATATGACCCAAGAATACAATTTCGCTGATCCAAAACTCACACTTGCTAAGCTTGGCGTACAACTGGCACTCTCGTAGCCTTTAAAGTATTTTCCTCAGATGTTCCTCATGCTCTTGCTCATTCTGGGAATATATAAGAATATCATCAATGAACACCACTACGAACTTGTCGAGGTAATCCATGAACACATTGTTCATTAGGTACATGAAGTAAGTTGGCGCATTCGTCAATCCGAATGACATAACCATGAACTCATAGAGTCCATACTTAGTGATGAAGGCTGTCTTCGGTATGTCTGTAGGTCGGATTCTGAGCTGATGGTAACCTGACCTCAGATCTATCTTTGAGAACACACTGGCTCCTCTCAACTGATCAAATAAGTCTTCAATTCGAGGCATGGGGTACTTGTTCTTGACAGTGACTTCATTCAAAGCTCTGTAATCGAAGCACATCCTCTTCGTGCCATCCTTCTTCTCCACAAATAACATTGGGGCTGCCCAAGGTGATGTACTTGGTCTGATGTAGCCATTCTCTAGCAACTCATCAATTTGCTTCTTGAGTTCCACCAACTCTCGTCCAGACACTCGATAAGCTCTCTTGGAAATAGGGGCGGTGCCTGGGATAAGCTCTATGGCAAATTCAACTTTCCTTTCAGGTGGCATGCCTGGTAACTCTTCAGGGAATACATCAGGGAATTCCGACACAATCCTAATTGCCTCAATCGGATTGGATTCCTTGTCATCTACTGATAAATGGTGATAGGATCCTTCTTCTAGTTCAGGTAAGTATAGCTTGGTTACTACCTCCTTTCCGGATGGGGACACCAACTTAACTGTCCTCTTGTCACAACTGACAGTGGCTTGGTTTCTGTGTAGCTAATTCATCCCTAGGATGACATCTAACCCTTGAGTTCCCATTACTACTAGGCTAGCAGGGAAGGCTATCCCCTTATTTCAATCCTTAGATTCATACAAATTATATCATACTGAACTTTTCCCCCAACCGAATTAACTCTCAAAGGTGGGATCATTGGTTCTATGGGGATGTTATGTGATTCTACCCAAGATGCAGAAACAAAAGAATGTGTGGCACCAGTATCAAATAGTACTTTTGCTGGATAGGATTCGACTAGAAACATACCTACCGCCACGTCCTGAGCATCCTAGATTGCTTCGGCCTCCAGGTGATTCACCTTTCCACGGTTGTAGGCCTGACCATGGACTCTTGGTGCTTGCTGTGGTGCTCCTTGTCTTGCTGGGGCATTGACTGCTGGTGGCTGCAGAGTTGCTTTCTTTGGACAATTCTTCACCCAGTGGTTTTGTTCTCCAAAGTAGAAGCATGCATGACCTCCTACTTGCACTAGGGCTGCCTGGCCATTCTAGTTGGTTGCTGGGGCAGGAAGACGAGCTGCCTGGTTGCTCTGACGCTGGTATTGATTTCCTCCTTGCTGGTTTCTCTGACGGTACTGCTGCTGGTTCTGATGATGATGCTGGTGCTGGTGCTAGTGACCTTGCTTGAATGGCTGAGGTGGGTTGCCTGAGTAGTGGGGTCGACTGCTACTCCCGGCCTGAGGTCCACCGATCTTGCGCTTCCTATCCTCCATCTCCCGACGCTTCCTTTCAGTCATGATTGTTCTGTCTATCAGATGCTGGTAGGTGGGGAAAGTGTGGTTCATCAACTCATAATGGAGGGGATCAACCAATCCTCTCAGAAAGCGGTACTATCTCTTGGCATCCGTGTTGACGTCTTCTGGGGCATAACGTGACAGCTGTAAAAACTTATCCCTGTACTCACTGACGGACAAGGGACCTTGCTTTAGGGTGAGAAACTCCTCCTTCCTCACTATCATCAGTCCCTCGGGTACATGGTAGCGACGGAAATTGTCCCTGAACTCCTCCCAAGTAATGGCTTCAGGGTTGGCATGGTTGGCGAGGTATGACTCCCACCAAGACTGTGCTGCTCCCCTCAGCTGTCGAGGACCATACAACACCTTCTCGCGGTCGTTGCACTGGGCAGTGTGCAACTCACGCTCCACGGTACGCAGCCAATCTTTAGCGTCCATGGGATCTGTAGAGTGGGCAAAGACAGGGGGATGGCCCCTCATGAACTCTGCCCGCTTGTCCCTAGGCACTTGAGGCATCTGGACTTGCACTGGAGGCTGAGGTGGCGGTGGCTGATGCTGAGCTTGCTGCATCGCTGCTAATGTCTGACCAATTGCCTGAACTGCCTGGGTCTGCATCAAGAACATCTGCTCAATGGTCATCGGGGGTGGCGGTGGCAAATGCTGCTGCGGGGCTACTTCCTCTTAGGGTGCCTGCTGCTCTGGCTGTGCACGCCTCGCACCTCTGCGTCTGTTCTCAGACATCTGTAGAAACCACACACATATCAGATCTGACTCTGCAATCTTTCAGCATAAGAAAAGATATACGGAAATCTTCACAGCACTGAACAATCGATCATCTTCTCTGACAACTTCTCAGATAAAGAGGAAAGTGGAAACAAATGGATTACCCAACTAAATAATTGACTTTATTAATAACTACACCAAGTTGCAGGAGATACCCACCCCTTGGTGACAATCATTACAAAGATCCAACTTCATTACATGTTCATCATGACAAGCATCCAACAAGAGATAACCAAACTAACTCTAACTAAGACTGACTAGACTAAGACACTGAATTAAGCATTATTACAGACTCCGACTCCATCGATCTATGGATCTAAATCTATGCGGGTCCTGCAGTCTGGGGTACCATAGTCGAAGCGACCACGGGGCGGTGAACGGTAAGGGTGCTGAATCCCAACAAGGGCGGGAGAACCACAATCAAGATAGTGGCGTGTCGCGGATTCAGCACACAATTCCGCAACCTCCGCCCGAACCTTGCCCAAGTCGTCAAGGGCATGGTCCAACTCTGTGTTGAGCACGACGACCAAGTTGACCATGTTGCTCAGCCTGGGATTGCCCTCGCCAACTGGTGAGACAATCACACCTCCAGCACTGTTGGTCGAACGGCGAGGGTAGTACTTCAGGTCAAGACCATCAGCTACCCCGCTGAACAATGAGCAATACTGGGAAAGTGCCTGTCGTGCTACATCTTGCATGGCTGCCTCGGCAGTATCCCTCTTAGTGATAGAATAGTGCTCTAAGAAGGCTTCTGCACCCCGGAGATCATCGTCTGGACGACGCACCAAGCAAGTAGCCTCCCACTGGTCCGGGTATAGCACGCGACGATGCTGGTAGACTACACAACGGTACTCGATAGACCATGTGTGTCGGTCGAAGGCCCGACGCAGCAGGGTATCGAGAGCGTCATGGAAGTGACACCCCCGAGCGGCGTCACGAGTGATGGGTCTAGCGATCCATCCATCTGGCTCTGGCTCCTCCGAGAGCTCCATGCCGTGGCTTGAACTGCCACCGGCGTCATCGTCTCCGTCTCCGTCACGGTCTGCTCCAGCAGCTAGGATGCCCTGAGGTGGTGCAGGGGGCATCTTTGGCTGAGGTGTAGGGGAAGGCGGCCTCTCGGACTCCACCTCCTACTGAGGCAAGGGGGTGAGTCCTGCTGCTCCTGCTCCTGGCGTCGGCGCTCCTGCTCCTCGTGCAGGCGACGATGCAGTCTCTCCAGGTGGCTGGACTGACATGACACCGTGCGACGCAGGGGACGCTCCGCCAGTCGAGAAGGCAAAAAGGGGATCACAGACTTACGTGCAGTGCACCTGATACGAGCCATCTACAAAAGACATCGTAAGCACAAGAGTAAGAATAGAACTATGAGACTAGAAAGTAAACAGAAAGGAAGGTGAGACGAAACTTTTTGAGATAAGTAAATAACATAGAGTTGGTCAAGATAACCAACTTTTGAAAAGACACTGAGGTCAAGGTAAGAGTAGAGGTCTATAGTCCTTGGGTCGACCATTCTAGTCTAGGTTAGTGGTCCTACAGTCAGCAAGGCTCTGATACCACTTATGTCACACCCGGTTTTGGAAGGTAAACCGAATGCGAACCATGTACGTGCCAGGATTAGAACTCACGTACACAGCGATTACATAATTGGACATCATCACACAATGCTTGAATTAAATAGCGGAAAGGTACTTAGTTACATCAAGATGTCTGAGACATCCATAGAGTCTATTACACAACCATTGTTCAACATAATTATCAAAGTGCGAAAACACGAAACTCGTCATATTCCTAGAACTCCTCGAAGACATCCATGTTGCCAGCTTCTCCTCCTGAGCACTGAGAGCAAAGGGGACAACCTAGGGTGGGGTGGTTTGTAAAGCAAGGGTGAGTACACTTCAATGTACTCATCAAATGTCCTGTTTGGCTAAAGTGGACTAGCTGTATGTGGAGTTTAAAGTTAAGCAGTTGCTTTTAGTTGGTCAAGTTTTATTACTTATAAGTATAGCCAAATTTTAGTAATAACCCAGTTATTACCCAGAGGCACTCCCTCCAAGAGGAAATACCAGAGATTAGGATTATAATCACCATTGTTAATCATCATCATAAAAGTAACAATTGTTCTTCTAATCGAAGAGGATCCCAAGGCTGCTCATAACCGCGAGCACGGTTGATATACCAGTTTCTAACACTCTGCAGAGGTTGTACACTTTACCCACAAGCCGTGATTCCCATTCTGCCCGGGGTTCTAGCCTCCCCATTGATCACTACCAAGGTGACCTAGCAGGGTCTCACTACGTAGCCTTTACAAAGATTTCCCAGAGGTCATAGCCGCCCGTTATGTTTCTCCAGTTTGATAAACACAGTACATCCCCCCAAGGGAAGGGTGACTAACAAAACCAAAACAAAGAACCTCTGCAACCAACCTCAGCAGAGCAAGTACTGTGCCCAGACCCCATTGACGGCCCTATGGTGAAGCCAGCTACTCCTCTAGTTCCTCTAATTATTTAGCTAAGGGCGTCCTAGTCCACCCTCATGGTTGCACTATTATCCCGGGTTGTCACTCCCCAAACAGGTCCTTACAGAGAGGTACTCAGGAAAGAGCCTGAGCCCCCTAAAGTAATCACAAGGACCTCATCGGGATAACATCATCGTATCATAAAAGATCACATCATGTTCATTGATTAAGTTTAAGCAATAGCATAAGCTAACCATGATTAACCCAAAAAGGTAAACAAGGGTAAGGGAAATACAAACTAGTAAATTGTTGGGGTTGTGCTTCGGTGCGCCGAAGGTCTCACACGAAGAAACAGCTTCGGCTGAAGTCGTCTCCAAGAGATGGCCGAAGGTCCCTTTTCATGGAGCTTCGGCGTTTTAAACCGACATAGAGATAGAATGACCTTTTTATACATATAGGTCTGAGTCAATGCTGTAAACTTTCGCAAGGGACATAATTGTAATTTGTCACAGGCTGCGACCTGTGCCTATAAATAGATGAACAGTACCTCTGTACTGTTCACGTGAACCTGTCATTTGCTTTCACATCACGCTTGTACTTTTGCCTTCTGCAAGACCGAAGGTACATTTGTAATTCAAAGTCATTTATATTCATTAATACAAGTAGAGATAATTCTATGACAATATTTAAATGTTTATTTCATATTCTATGATTTATGCGAATGCTTCATTCTTCGTTGTTATGCTTACGAAGGTATGTCCTTCGTAACCTTCATCCGAGATGCTTTATATCCCGAAGGGATATATCGTTATGGAGGACGAAGGGCCTTAACACTTAATATTTTTTGTGTTGCCTTGTTCTTAATTCTTAGCATTTGAGAACAAGTCCCCAACATTGGCGCCCACCTCCGGTCAACTCACTTCCACCTTTCTGAGCCGATGGCTTCGTTCAACACCCAAGCTGGAGCTGCTTCGGCTTCGAAGCTGGTGCTCCCGATAACAGGCGGTTCTTGCTCAGAGCCAGCTAATAAAAAGCAGAAGAAGGAGGCTCAGAGAAGGGTGCAGCATGTTGGAGTGCAGGGACCCTTCATTAAGTCAAAATGGTCTCACATTCCAATTACCTTCTCTCAGGAAGATCTTCAGCTCAAGGACTATCCTCGCAATGATGCTATGGTCATTTCTTGTGTGATAAAAGGGTTTCTGGTTCACAATGTCCTAGTTGACACAGGCAGTGCAGCTGACATTATATTTGCCAAAGCCTTCAGACAGATGCAAGAGCCTGAAGACAAGATTCATGATGCTACGCACCCTCTTTGTGGCTTCAGAGGGCGGCAGATTGTGGCACTCGGGAAGATTACCATGCCGGTAACCTTCGGATTTGTTAATAACACAAGGACTGAGCAAATTGTGTTTGATATTGTTGACATGGAATACCCCTACAACGCCATCATTGGTCGTGGTACTCTAAATGCTTTTGAAGCAATTCTTCACCCAGCTTATCTCTGCATGAAGATACCTTCGGACCAAGGGCCTATTGCTATTCATGGGAGTCAGGAAGCTGCCAGAAGGGCCGAAGGAAGCTGGACTGATTCCAAGGCAATCCATAATATAGATGGAGTTGAAGCTTGTGAACAGTACAAGTTCAGGAGGGAAAAAGCAGCTTCGGCTGATCAGCCGAAGCCCATGCTGCTGTGTGAGGATATAGCAGAGCAGAAGGTGCTATTGGGCTCGCAATTATCTGAAGATCAAGAGAAAACCTTGATAAGGTTTCTATTCAACAATAAAGATGTTTTTGCATGGTCAGCCAATGATCTTTGTGGAGTGAATCGGGATGTTATTGAACATTCGCTCAATGTTGACCCATCCTTCAGACCCCGCAAGCAGAGGCTTCGGAAAATGTCTGATGACAAGGCCGAAGGGGCTCGCAACGAAGTAAAAAGACTCCTAAGTGCAGGAGTTATCAGAGAAGTAAAGTATCCAGAATGGCTAGCTAACACTGTTATGGTGAAGAAGGCCAATGGAAAGTGGAGAATGTGTATTGATTTCACAGATCTCAACAAGGCTTGTCCGAAGGATGAGTTCCCGCTGCCAAGGATAGACTCTTTAGTTGATGCAGCAGCTTCTTCGGAACTCATGAGTCTCCTGGATTGTTACTCAGGCTATCATCAAATCTGGATGAAAAAGGAGGATGAGCCGAAGACTAGTTTCATAACCCCAAGTGGTACATATTGCTATCTTCGGATGCCGGAGGGGCTTAAGAATGCTGGAGGGAGTTTCAGCAGGATGACTGCGAAGGTTCTCCAATCTCAAATAGGCAGAAATGTGTTGACCTATGTTGATGACATTATTGTAAAAAGCACGAAGCAAGAAGACCATATTGCTGATCTGCAGGAGACCTTCGCCAGCTTCAGACAAGCTGGTCTGAAGCTGAATCCAGAAAAATGTGTCTTCGGAGTGAAGAAGGGTAAGTTCCTTGGATGCTTGGTTTCAACAAAGGGAATTGAAGCTAACCCAAATAAAATCGAAGCTATACTTCGAATGGAGCCACCAACCACAAGAAAGGGGGCCCAAAGATTGACAGGAAGACTGGCATCTCTTAACAGATTTATATCCAGATCAGCGGAAAGAAATCTACCCTTCTTCGAGGTGCTAAAATCAGCTGAAGTCTTTCAATGGGGCCCAGCTCAACAAAAAGCTTTCGAAGAACTCAAGCAATACCTGATAGATCTAACAACATTAACTCCACCAATGCCAGGGGCTCCTCTGTTGTTGTATGTGGCAGCTTCGCACTCAGCAGTAAGTGCGGCACTTGTGCAGGAGAAGTTTGATGGACAAGTCAAGAAGCAGGTCCCAGTATATTTTGTATCTGAAGTCCTTAGTGTCTCAAAGAAAAATTATACAGAACTGGAGAAGGTGTTGTATGCCGTTCTAATGGCATCCAGGAAGCTTCGGCATTATTTTCAGGCATATAATATTATTGTTCCTTCTTCGCAGCCGTTGAAGGATATCATGAGAAATAAAGAAGCTACTGGTCGAATTGGAAAATGGGCTGCGGAGCTTAATGAATTTTACATTGATTATGTGCACAGATCCTCGATCCAGTCTCAAGCATTGGCGGATTTTATTGCCGACTGGACGCCAGGGGCTCAGGGCGAGGAAGCGAATAAAGATGCCGAAGCATGGACAGTGTTTTGTGATGGCTCCTGGGGAACCTTCGGAGCAGGAGCAGCTGCTGTTTTGGTTTCACCGTCCAAGGTTAAAACTTGCTACGCAGCAAGACTGGATTTCAGCTGCACAAATAATATTGCTGAGTACGAAGCCTTGCTCCTGGGCCTTCGGAAACTAAAGGCGATGGGGATCAGGAGGGCGATCCTTAAAACTGATTCTCAGATTGTTTCGGGTCATATTGACAAAAGTTGCAAGGCTAAAGACCCGAAGCTTGAAAAATACTTAGACACAGTCCGAAGGATCGAAGCTTCCTTCGAAGGATTTTCTGTTAAGAATATCCCTCGAGGGCAAAATGAACATGCTGATTTGTTAGCCAGGTCTGCAGCACAGGGGCTACCGCTACCTTCGGATGTATTCTTCGAAACAATAAAGGCACCTTCAGTGGAGTTACTTGAAAGAGCAGTTCTTACTATCTCTCCCGTGTACAGTGAAGATTGGAGAACTGAAATAATTTCTTACCTTCAGGGCAACTTCCTATCAGATGACGAAGCTTATAATAAAAGAATAGAGGCAAGAGCTCGTCCGTATATCATTATAGAAGGGGAGTTATACAAGCATGGAGTTTGTGCCCCGCTGCTCAAGTGCTTGTCTAGAGCCGAAGGTATAGAGTTGATGAAGGAGATACATGCAGGCCTTTGTGGATCCCACATCGGATCCAGGCCGTTACTTGGAAAAGTGTTCCGACAAGGTTTTTATTGGCCGAAGGCAGCTTCGGATGCAGCTGAGTTAGTTCAAAAGTGCGAAGGTTGTCAGAAATGTGCAAGAGATCAAAAACAACCTTCGTCTTTGACACAGCTAATACAACCCATCTGGCCATTGCAAAGGTGGGGCCTCGATTTGCTGGGCCCATTACCACCGGCTCAAGGCAATCTGAAATATGTTGTAGTTGCTGTGGAATATTTTTCCAAGTGGATTGAGGCGAAGCCATTAGCTACAATAACTTCGGCCACTGTCCAAAAATTTTTCTGGCAGAATATTGTCTGTCGCTTCGGAGTGCCGAAGGCTATAACTGTAGATAATGGAACACAATTTGACTCCGAAGAATTCAGAAATTTTTGTGATCAAATTGGCACGAAGATCCACTTTGCGTCAGTCAGGCACCCGGAGTCGAATGGGCTTGTTGAAAGGGCCAACGGCATCATAATGACAGGAATAATGAAGCTAATCTTCAATCAACCAAGGGGAAAGTGGCCAGATCAGCTTACCAAAGTGGTATGGAGCCATAACACAACAACATCAAGATCTACAGGCTTTACCCCATTTAAGTTATTATTTGGTGACGAAGCAATAACCCCGGAAGAAGCCAAAGCTGGGTCAATAAGAGTGGTAGCTTCGGCAGAATCAAGTCCCGAAGATGCTTGTCTCGTGGAAAAAGATGCCTTAGAAGGGATCAGGCTTCAGGCCGTGGAGAATATCAATAAGTACCAGGCTGAAACAGTCAAATGGCGAGATAGAAAGGTCCGGCTAAAAAATATTGAGCCAGGACACTTGGTGCTTCGGAGAGTGGCCAATCCAGATACAGTGGGCAAATTGCAACTGAAATGGGAAGGGCCTTTCTTAGTAGCATCTTCGTCAAGGCCTGGTTCGTACAGACTGAAGGACATGGATGGCAATGAAATTCCAAGATCTTGGAATGCGGATGAGCTTCGGCGGTTTTATGTATAACTCGATGTAATTTTGACTTTTCTTTTCTTTTTCATGGCACCCTTTTCCTTTCTAAAGGGGGAGAAAGGTTTTTAATGGGGCCATCGTATGTAATTTCCTTTTTAGTTTTATAAGAGCAAAATCCCCCAAAGATGTACATGTAAAAGCTGAGAACGCACCATCGAGTGCCGAAACTGAAAAAGAGAAAAAGCTCCGAAGACGTCCCTAAGGGGATGCAGAGCTTACAGCGAAAAGTCAACGCTGATTCCGCCGAAAGTAAAAGGCGAAGAAGCTCCAAAGACGTTCCCAAGGGAATGCAGAGCTTATACCGTCTAAGTAAAAGACGAAGAAGCTCCAAAGACGTCCCTAAGGGGATGCAGAGCTTACAGCGAAAAGTCAACGCTGATATTGCCTAAGTAAGAGGCGAAGAAGCTCCAAAGTCGTTCCTAAGGGAATGCAGAGCTAATGTGTGGTTGTTTCCAAGTAATGGCTGACAATATGGCTTCGGACATATGCTTCGGACATTCATTCGTGCATTACATTACATCATAACATTCGCATGCATAAGCATTCATTCATAGCATTTGTGTTCCCAAGTGGTTGCTTCGGCAAAAAAGCTTCGGAGAAGTGCCTTTATATGACTTGTTACGCTATGTTGTGTGCAAAAGTGAAAAGTTCCGTTGCTTTGGCACAAAGAAAAGTTTCAGTATAAGGGAGAACTGGATTTTTATGAATCATTGTGTAAAAGAGTAGTAGTCTCTTATGTTTTGTCATGTAAAGGAAAACTTTGACAGAAAAGAGTAGTAGTTTTTTATGTTTTGTAAAGCAAAGCTTCGGCAAAAAGGAGAAGTAGTCTTTTATGTCTTGCTATGTAAAAGCTTCGGCAGAAAGAAGAAGTAGTCTTTTATGTCTTGCTATGTAAAAGCTTCGGCAGAAAGAAGAAGTAGTTTTTTATGTTTTGCTATATGAAGAGAAGCTTTGGCAAAAAGAGGAAGCGACCGTTTAGGCTTCGTTGTGTACGAAAAGAAGGGAAGGTGTTTTTTCGCCTTCGGCTCAAAATGCTGATTTCGTCCACATCAAAGCGACTCAATCGAAGGGTAAGGATATATTACAAGGTATGTACAAAGTTCCTTGAGAACAGTTCAATTGTATTTACAAAACTTGTTACAAAAGTATCCTGAGTTTTTTTCTATAGTACATTTCTACTGATCTTCATTAAGCTTCAGCTTCGGCGACAGTTTCGGCGACATAACTTAGGCATCATCTTCACCTTCGTCAACCTACATAAATCAAGGAATCGTGAGTAAAAATCAAGTGCAAAGAAAAAGGTAAGTACGAAGTATTATCTCTTACTGGTTCAAGATGGCTTCGTGCTTCATCTCCAGCCTTCTCCCGCCCGCCTTTTGTCCATATCATTTTTATAAATCTGTTGGAGATACTTCGGGCAAGGTCAGGCATATCATCCAGGATTGATGGAGATAAGGCGAAGTTGGGCCTGTTAACAACTTTTCCATGTTCACAGCCAGCCTTCATGAAGGCTGCAGCAGTCCCTCGAGAAGCTACCCAGGCACAGAAATCACCATGCCCAGCTATGACTTCGTCGAGCTCGTCAATTTCCCCCTCAATGTGTTCGAAGGTTTGTGGTAGGTCTTCAGCTGAGGGGGTAAATTTTTCGCTGCTAGCTCCAACCGAATGAAAAATCTTTCTTAGTCGCTGAATGCACTTGTTGCTAAATTCTAGGCATTTTTCTTGAAGATTTGTCAGTAGTTTTCTCAAATCCGAATTTTGCTGAGCTTCGGCTTCAAGTTTTGCATTAAGATCTTGTTTTTCTTGTTCGAACTGCTCAGACTGGCGGAGAAGCTTTGTGTTCAGTTCTAATATTTTTGCTTCAGCTTCCGCCAGTAAACCTTCGGCTGCCTGGAGTTCGAAGTTCTTTTTCTCAAAAGCATCTGATTGTTCCTTTATTTTGTTTTCCAAATTTTCAATTATAACTTCATGCTTTTTATCTTCAAGATCCTGCTGCATTTGCAAGGCCTTGCTCAATAGCATACTCTACACAAACACAACCTTCATCAGACACGTTTTTGTTAGGAGCAATAAAAGTTAGGGGACAAGTCATTTACCTTGAAGTTGGAGTAAAACAAACTACCAACGACATGCTGTCGTCGGTAGCGGCTGATATCTGCTTCTAGCTTCGGAAATCCAATACTCTTGGACAGAGTACTAATAACTCTGGCCCCTGTTTGGTCCCGAATACACTTTAACTTCTCATCATCAACACCTCCGAAGAGGAGTGCCCCAGGTTTGTATCCGCAGGATTGGGCATACTCTTTAAGCTCTTCTATTTCAGCCTTTGTTAGATGTTCTCCAACTAAGTTTTGAAACGCGAAGGTTTCGTTTTTTGAAGCTTCGTCAGCAATTTCTTTTCCTTTCTTTGACGCTACGGTCACAGTTTCTCCGACAGCAGTAGCAGCTTCTTCTGCAGCCATGTCTAGCAGCATTTGGTCAATATGTTCAATTGTGCTCTCTAAATTAAAATCTTCAGCTGAGGTAACTTCGGCGGCTGCGGCCTCCGAAGGTGCAATTTCAATATCTGCTCCCTCTGCAGCCGCTCGTGTTTTTTGGGCCGAAGCTCTCGGCGGCGTTTTGTCAATTACCTCTGTCACGGTAATGATTCTTTGTTTCTTCGCCTTGATTGTTTTCCTTGATTTCTCGGGCTCCTTGTCCTTCTGAAAAAACTTTGTCAGTTGAGGACCTAGTGGACTTAGCTTCGCAGGTAAAGATTCAGTCATTACCTTCAGAATTTCCCCAACAACAGCAGCAGAAGGCGATGCGGGGGTTTCTTCTGCTTCGGATATTTGTTGCTTCGGAGAAGAAGTTTTCTTTTTCTTTTGAATTTTCTTCTTTATTGGTTCTTTTTCACCTTCATCTAAGGCTTCAGTTGCTCTTTTCCTTTTTTGGCCCTTGGCACCTTTGTTCAGATCTTCGTAGTCTGGATATTCGAAGCCCAGGGCGTCCAATACTCGATTCAGCCTTCGTTTTGGACGGCTGCCGAAGGCTGCAGTCATCAATTGATCCTCTTTCTTGGAATAATTACCAAGTATTTCGTTGCACATCACTTCAATCGTATCTAGCCACTCTTGGCAAGGAGTTTTAAAGAATTTCTTAAATTTGAAGTAGTAAGGCAAGCGTACAAGTTCACCCTTTTTCTTTTCCCCCTCCAGCTTCGGCATTTCCCACTCTTTTACACTAGGGAAAACTTTGAAAGCCAAGAATTCCTGGACCAGGTCCCTTGTACTGATATTTTCTGCAATTATTTTGAATTCATACATTGCTTTTTGAGTTGGACCCTCTGGTAACATGTGGCACTGGGGGCGGGTTTCTCCGAAGGTCAGTTCCAGTGGGCTTTGCACAAGCTTCTCTTTATCATCATCAACCTTAACATAGAACCATTCCGATTTCCACCCTGCTGCCCATTTGCTTCGGTAGCTAATCACAGGACACTTTGAAGTTTTCCGATAAGCAAAATTATAGCAACCAAAGTTGTCATGTAATCCATCCTTTCTAGCCTTTGTCTGATAGTGCAGTTCATGAACTCGGCAAAAGCTGTCCGCAAACGGTTCCACCGCCTGGCTTCGGAGTGCCCAAATATAAACACTAAGCCTAACGATAGCGTTAGGGGTTAGCTGGTGAAAATAGATTCCAAAATTATTCAATATCTCTGCAATAATCCCGTGAAGGGGGAATCTCAACCCAGCCTTTAAGAAGCTTTTAAAAATAACAATTTCATCTTTCTCCGGCTTTGGGGTAGTCTCTTCTCCTCCGAAGCGTAGTAGCTTCTTTTGATTTTCAGTAAAATAGCCTGACTTTACCATCTTGGACAAGTCAGCCTTCGAAACAGTAGATTTCCCGAAGTCCAAATGGCTGGGTTTGCTTGGTGTGGCAAGGTGATAATCATCTTCGGAGTTTGTTTCCTCAGCTTCTTCTCCTTCTGCTTCAGCGATTGCTTGTTCTGCATCATCAATAGGAATCTTTTCCGAAATCACTAGCCCGGACCGTTGCATGGCTTCGGAGATAGGGACGGTCTCCGAAGCTTCAGTTTCCTCCCCCTCGCGTTCAATCCTAGCAGTAGAACGGATTCTGGCCATTTAACTATGAACTTGTGAAACTTTAATACTTTTTTCTCCGAAGCAGGTTTCAAGATGGAGCTTCGTTCAATTCTGACAAACAAGCTTCGGCGATGGTTAAAAATTTTGGCAGCAAAACAGTGCAAATAGCAATGAATGCTGTGGTAACTTCACAACTACTTGTCAGTTTATATAGTGCTGCAGGTAAGAAGGCGAAGCGGCGGAATTGTTACACCAGGCGCGCAGTAACTTGTACCCGCTGCGCAGTGGACCGCAAGGATCAAACAGTAACTCTGCAAGGTGGGACCGACGCGCGCTCGGAAGTCGGATCGTTTCTCCGCAACGAGCTCAGGGAAGGTGTTTTTTGGACCTTCGGCTTCCCGAAGCTGAAGAGGCTTTTTTCACGGGTCAAGCTCGTTACGAAGAACGATCTAGCACCGCGAAAGGGGCTACTGTTGGGGTTGTGCTTCGGTGCGCCGAAGGTCTCACACGAAGAAACAGCTTCGGCTGAAGTCGTCTCCAAGAGATGGCCGAAGGTCCCTTTTCATGGAGCTTCGGCGTTTTAAACCGACATAGAGATAGAATGACCTTTTTATACATATAGGTCTGAGTCAATGCTGTAAACTTTCGCAAGGGACATAATTGTAATTTGTCACAGGCTGCGACCTGTGCCTATAAATAGATGAACAGTACCTCTGTACTGTTCACGTGAACCTGTCATTTGCTTTCACATCACGCTTGTACTTTTGCCTTCTGCAAGACCGAAGGTACATTTGTAATTCAAAGTCATTTATATTCATTAATACAAGTAGAGATAATTCTATGACAATATTTAAATGTTTATTTCATATTCTATGATTTATGCGAATGCTTCATTCTTCGTTGTTATGCTTACGAAGGTATGTCCTTCGTAACCTTCATCCGAGATGCTTTATATCCCGAAGGGATATATCGTTATGGAGGACGAAGGGCCTTAACACTTAATATTTTTTGTGTTGCCTTGTTCTTAATTCTTAGCATTTGAGAACAAGTCCCCAACATAAATCCTTAGGTTTCAATAAAGTAATGCGGGACAGTGAATTATAAAGTAAAGTAGGACATGATAGGTCTGAGGACACTTGCCTTCACCAGGTTGTTGCTAAGAGGGATCTTCGGCAACACACTCAGGAACCTCGGACTGCTCGTTGTCTAAGTAAAGCGAGCATACATTCAATACATTTGGAAAAGTATAAATGAACAGCACATCAAACATTTACAATCATTAACTCACAAAAAGGTATAGTTTTAAGTGTAGGGGATGATATCAAGCTACAAAGAAAATGGAGTAATCCTAATTGGGGAATTGATTACTCTCTAAATGTTTAGGACATAGCTCAAAAGGGTTAGGTAGTGATTAAAACAAAGGAACGTTAGAATTATAATATAAACTACTCTCATTTAGGAATTTGATTATCCTTTAAATATTATCCATAATTACATACATAATTCTATTTATCACATTAAGGTCTAAAGGTTAAACCAAAAGTGAATCCATAAAATGCATAACACTAATCTCACAAAATTCAATATGTTTTAACTTCTAGGGCTTTCATTTTATTTATTTTATTAAATAAATAAACTAGCATAAACATTAATCATATATTCTAAGTGTAAAAATTAAAGTGTACAGATTGCAGTTGGTCATATTTTATTTGAACAAAGAATAATTTGGTGAACATTTTGCAATTTGAACCACTAAATTTGGAGTTCATATGAAAAAGATGTGAAATAAACAAGTTTTGAGGTTTGAAATATGAAATTAGGGCTAAATCTGTGATTAAATAAAAGTCTAGGGGTCTAATTAAAACAAACCAGGGACCTATGCGCTTAAACAGAGGACGGCGGGTTGATTTCCTAAAACCAGGGGGTTTCTTAAGCAAAACAACCACGCGATGGGTTATCGGGCTCCCTCAACCGTTGGATCAGAAATCGACGGCTGAGATTAGATCTGCGGTCGAGGGTGCGCGCGCGTGGGTGGGCGAGCACTGACAAGCGGGACAGGGAATGTCAGCGACAGAGGGGGAGAGCGCACTGACCGAGCGGGTCCAGCGCCAGAGGGGAGACGGACGGCTACAGGGGTCCGAGGGGGTCCGAGCCGTTCGATCAAGATCAGACGGGGGGTGGGGTCTGAGTCGTTCGATCAAGATCAGACGGGGAAAATCAGACCGGGAAGGATAAGCGGCTGCGGGTGACGCTGACAGGTGGGGTCAGGGCATCAGGTGCGCGTGCGCGAAGCGGTACCCGCGGTTCGAGCCGTTCGATCAAGATCGAACGGGGGGGTCAGACCGAGGAAACAGACGGCTGCGGGCGGCACCGCTCCTCTCCGTGGTGGTGAGGTCGCTGGAGTTGAGGCGAGCGCGAGCTAGGGTGGCTCCGGGGTCACCGGAGTTGGGCAGAGGGGAAGAGGGTGCCACGGCGAACTCAATGGCAGGGAAGAGGCCACGAATCCATGGGCAGAGAGGGGAGAACGACGATGGGAAGACCTCGAGCGGGTCGGAGCAACTCTAGCCACGGGGAGGGGACTTAAGGCACGCTAAGGCCTAGGCTGGCTTCAGCAGAGGCAGATGCACCTTAGGGACTAACCCCGGGGAACTAGACCGGGCTAAATCGGCCAGCCACCGCACGAGCACGACGGACCGCCGTGGTCGAGCACCGGTGAAGGCGAAATTGGACGAACACAGGGCACAATAAGGGAAATTGGGCACGGGGACGGGTGTCTCACCTCGGAGCAGAGCTCGGGGAGGCTTAGCGTGGTCTCCGGCAAGCTTGATGGCCGGGAACGCGGACGCAGGTCTCCGGCGACGAGGGCAGAGCGCGAGAGAGGGCGAGGGTGTGCGAAACGAGGCGAGGAGCGAGTGCGGGGTACTGGCGGGGCTCTAAAAAGGGAGTTGGGCGCGTGGGCGAGCGTCGTGGTTGAGAAACCCGGCGACGTGCGCGAGTGCGCACGCGCCGGTCCACGGCGAGCGCGAAGAAGGCAGAACTGAAAAGACAGGCTCACGGCGCAGAGAGAGAAAAGGAGGACGCGCGGGGGCAACAACTCGGCACTGGCGAACTGGGCCCGTGAGATAGAGAGAGAGCGAACGGGCGAAGGAAACTGGCGCCGACAGGTCGGCCCCATTGAGCAAAGAGCGAGAGAGGGAGGGCGCGCGCGAGGGAGAACTGCTGCTGACAGGCGAGGTCCGCCTGTCAGGCGGCGCGGGCGCGCGGCTTGGCTGGTCTTAGTGGGCCAACTGGGCTGCTTTCCCCTTTTCTTTTTCTCTGTATTTTCTAATTCCTTTTCTATTTCTTTTTCTATAGGGTTTTCAAATCCAAATTCAAACTAGGTTTCAAATTCAAATAAATTCAAACTTGTGCAACACTTCAAAGAATATTTTAAACTCAGCATGGTGCAACATGTCCTGGCTCATAAGGTTTTGGTAAAAATAAATAATTAACCTCCACTAGTTTAAGCTATTTCTAATCACAAGGAAAAAGAGAGAAAGAATCTAGAGAGAGAGAAAGCCTAGAGTGAGAAAAGGAAGAGTAACACATGATTTTGGGTGATAATTAGAAAGAAATTTTATACCCCCAAAATCAGGGTGTTATATATTGCTCAAGGAAATTGTAAATGCCAAAGACAACAAAATGCTTGAAGAATCAACTGAAGAGTAATAATTATGCACAATTGACACCTACAGCAGCATGCCTCGTGCAGAAAAAGCATCCTGGACAAAAGAAATTGTCAAAGCCTCGGTATCTCACATTATGCAACAACATGGAAAACGATCCGATTTCACTGAAGCAGCAAATGAGCATAAGGTCATTGTAGTATTGCTCTTTAAATACCACAACCTTGTGTTTTTGAATCTTGAGAATTGCATGTCATGCACTAAACTTCCCTCAATTAGCCTTCTGAGTCAACTCTGGTCGGTCCTTGCAATTCTCAAATTTGTACACCATTGTTCCAGAATTTCTTGGGGCCACTATACTCTCACCAGCCACTGAGGTTCTAAAGCCAATTGATAGATTATTAAAACATAAGGGAGGTGAAAAGATGCATAGCTACCCAAAAAAACAATGGACCTCATTATTTAAATAAAGGGAACTATTATCTTTAATACAACTCTCCATACTGAAGGAATGTAGCAAGACCCTCATAACGCAAAGCTTAGTAAGGTCTGGAACTCACCAGCATGTGTACCGTGGGGGGGGAGTCCACAGCCCCGGCCAGCACCAGCGATGGCTCATGGTGGACGTGGGCGACGCATTGCTCTTGTTCCTCGCACACCATTACTGTCGTGCTCTGCTAGGCCCGACCTCCCTCTCTCTGTCCCTGGTCATAACGTTTTGGGCGAGCAGCGAGGCCACAAGGCGGGGTTGTAGCTAGAGGAGAGGAAGCATGAGATAGGCATGTGAAACTGGCACAGCCCGAGAGATCCTTGGCAGAGGTACAAGCGTCAAGGAGGAGGCGAGGTGCGAAGGGGAGGGAGGCCGTGATGGAGGCGAGCTGACGTCTAGGGCCACGGCGAGGCGAAGAGGAGGGGGACTGGAATGGATGCGAGACTGCGGCGAGCGGCGAGGCGCCGAGGCAGGCCACACGTAAAATCCAATGGGTCTTCTTTCTGTCTGAAGCGAGTTCACGATGTTTCTAGGATGACGACCACGTGGGATGCTTGTTGCAGTAGGAGAAAGACGACTGTTCACGGCAACGTTTGATGCTCGATCGAACGGCCATGATTTTTTTGGAACGACGTGGATAGGCCGATCGGTGTTGTTTCCATCCGAGTTTAATAGTAAGGAAATCTCCAGTTCTTGCACCCACTCGTCCACCGTTCGCATACGTCACGCTGCGCTTGCTCACATACGCCGACCCTACCCATCCGCTGGCCCCCGCCTGTACCATAGCCGACGAGCAGAGCGGGCTTCCCCTGCGGAGGTGGAGGCCATTCTTCCGCGCTTTCGAGGCGATCGATGGCTTATCGAGGCATGCGGCTACCCGCGCGCCGAGTTCCGTGATGTGCATGGCGAGATCGTCATGCTGCTCCGCGGCGCCACGGATGACGGCGTGGCCGCCGAGCAGCTCTGCGCCGTGCTCGACGATGTCATGGTCGAATCCCTCAAGACGCTGCTGGTCGTGTTCGTTCCGCATGACCTATTAGCGTCCACCGACCTGGTGAGGACCGTCGGCGCCCTCGGGAGCCACGGGTCATCCCGGATCCGAAGCCTCACGTGCGACGTCGTGCGCGGGTGGAGGGTGGCCGTTGAAGCCTCCTTTGCCACTGCTGTAGCGGTGAAGAAGAAGCTCGATAATCTCTCTGATGATCAGATCCCGCTCCCACACGTTGCCGTCGACAAGGTGCACTAGAAGAAGATGGATTTACCGCCTGCCAAGATGCTTCCCGCCGCTGTGGTACACAAGAACACGCACATACCATCAGCAAATATGCTTCCCGCCGCTGAGGTACACAACAAGAGACCACATGTACCACCAGCAAGTATGCTTCCCACCGCCGAGGAACACAAGAAGCAGCATTATATACCGCCACCGAAGACGCTCTCGACCGCAGCAATTCTATCGAACCAATAGAAGAGCATGAGTGAGACCAAGAGACCGCCCGCCGCCGAGAGCGAGAAGATGGAGGCTACAAAATGCAAGCTCCACGAGGGTTACCTGGAAGCCGATGGAGTCAAGCGTCGGCGCAGCATCCAGGCCATCAGCGTACGGGAGAGAGGCCCAGCAAGATGTAGGACAAGCTCAACGTCGGGCTCGGGCGAGGCGGAGATGGCACCCGAGGACGAGCTCAGCGTCGGGCGAGCCCATCGTCGAGTGAGACAAAAATTTGCGCCTGAGGCCCGATCTGCTTTTCCTATCATATTAGATGACCCATCGGGAGATGCCAGGCGGTGTGCGTGCACAGTGGCGCGACCGTAATCATGCTGTTGCGCCTGGACGCATTTGGGCATGCACAAGTGCAAGTCAGTTGCTAGGAGCGACACAACATCGGTGGGGCAACGCGTAGCATTGAAAAGGATGACATTGCGAGCGTGCAGAGCATATCATGATTGTATAGGGATGAAAGTGGATATCTAAATTATTAGGACAATTTAATATTTTAAAAGATTCGTATGAAATTTGTTGTTGATTTTTCTTATGCTACCAAGAACATTATCACAAACAAGAATAAAATGTTGTATAAATTATTTTATGTGTTATTTGCTCCCTGCAACGAAAAAGGTGAAAAATATTCGTATTTGTATCTGAATTTTATATCTATATTTGATAAGAGATATGATAAATTTAAGTCTTACCTTTTATGAATCTTTATAAGCTAAATGCTAAAAACAAGAATACAAATTTGCATAGAGGATTCTATATCCTATTTGTTCGTAATAAAAAATTGATATTTGAATAATTATTTATTTCATCACTACAATTGCCTACTTGTCGTGCATCATGCATCGCGCAACAAGATTTCCGTTATGTTACGTATCGTGCATGGTGTTTTATTTGGGCTTTGGCCTATTAAACTTAATTAGACTAATTAATCCATGTATAACTTTTTAAGTTTCACTGCCCGGTCCAAAACATACTATACTACTCAATACTCATGCATCATGCATGCACAGGGCTCCTGGAGCTAGCGCGTATGCATGTCCCCGTGTCTAGATCGATGCCGGTATCTATGGGTCTCTATCTATTCGCGTGCATGGCAACTGACAACGGCTAGCTAAGCTCTATATAACAAGGCGTGCCAATTCTCCCAGTCCCAGTTCAATCTATTTGTACCCACCCGTTCCGCTCGTCCACTGCTCGCACGCCCCGACTCTACTCGCCGTCGCCAGCTTGCCTGCATCCGCCACCGCTACCATGGACAACGAGGACAGCGGGCTTCCCCTGCTAAGGTGGAAGCCTTTCTTCCGCGCTTTCGAAGCCATCGTGGATTCAAGAAACACTAAATTTAGAGTTACAATTATAAAGATATGAATTTCAGAAGATTTTCGTGATTAAATAATAATAACTATATTCTATGTTGATTAATGTAAATCATACGAGAAAAGATATTAAGGAAATAGCTCATTCAACTTTAATCTAAGTTATAACTTGATTAAGGATTATATTTTAATCAAATTATAGAGGGAACAATTTAGCTTTGTTTTAGAAAAGCTAATATAGTAAACATGGGGAAAATCAATATTTAATTTTGAGGACATGTTAAATAGTAAAATAAGGTTTACTAAGGGGTAGATGACATTACTACGAAGACAACGCAACTTGAACGGACTAAATCAGAGTTAATATGAAGAAAATATAGATTTTATAAGTTTTAAGGCTATTTTAATATTAAGTTTGTATTAAAGTCGAGTACCAAGGACTTGTGAATTTCAGGGACTTGCTTGTGATCAGTTTCAACAGAGAAGGATCGCGGGTTGGTTTTATAAAACTCCGAGGGTTTCTTACGCAAGAACGCCACAACCACATCGGTTGGATGCACCATGGACCATAGATCTATAGACCAATAGTCCAGATTAAAAGCCCCTTAACGTGATGAACTGGTATTCAACACGGGCCACCGGATCTGGGATCCATGACTCGTAATACGACAGTGCGTTGATCGCATCCGAGCCTTTGGATCATCGATCACGATTTAATTAACCAAAGGGTTATTCATCCTTCTAATCTACACTGCCCACGATGGAATCAACGATCCGAAGACCCTCCTCCCACAGCCGAGCAGAGCGGTAGCGCGCACCAACGAGGCGATGGCGCCATCGCCGGAGTTGATGTTCCCACGTGCTGATGCCCTAACACAGTCACGGATAAGCCCATATGAAGCGGAGAGGATCACGAATCAGGTGCAGGGATCCTTACCTGAAACTACGGTGGTGGTTGCACGACTCACGGCATGAGGCAGCACACGACGGAGGAATTGCTCCGTTGAGCAATTTTGAGGTCCCCTAGCATCAACTCCACCCCGATGAAGCTTTGAACGCACGCGGAGAGCTCGGGCGACACTCCCAGGCTTGTTCTCGAGATCCCTTTTGACAACGCAACACGCGCAGCGGCGTTCTCCGCTCTTCCTCCCTGCGACGATGGCGCCCGACGGCGGAAACTAGCTTCCCGGTGAGGACTGCCTCGTCTAGGGTTGGCGAGGCTGCCTAGCGACGAATGAAGGGGGTGGGGGTATGTGATGCCTGGGTCCGTTTATATCTACATAAGAGATTCACGGTAGAGGAGATAGGGACAACATGGACATGAGTTTGTTGGGAGTTTGTTGTATCGGAAAAGGGATGAGGACGACGCTGGACAGACGGGCCCACCTGGCGGTAACACAAGATAGACACTAGGGTTACGACTTTTCATGAATGCGCCTCCGCGGTGGGGTCCGAGCTAGGCCGATAGGTGGCCCATGTGGGCATGCGTCATGTGGGGTGGGAAAGGGACTGGGCCAGGAATCTAAGTGGCTCGATCAGGTAAGTTGGTTTTGTTTTGTTTTTTCTTTTCTATTTGTTCTGTTTTCAGTTTTTTTAAAATTCACATAAAATCCAAACTCCAAATTTATGTTCAAATGCAACAATCTAAAATCTCGGCATGAATGCAAATTATATATATTTATATTAATTATTTTATTCCTTTGTTTAGGCAAGGGCTCAAAATATGCCATACACACATTTTGTTTCATTTTAGGAAAATATTACTTTTGAGTATGTGATCAAATTTGAAGTTAAGAACCATAAAGAAATGAATGTCCATTACCTTACTTATCTAGGGGAAAATATATAATCTTTACCAGGGATTCTTTTAATTAAAATACTTTTAAAAAGTGCTAAAGTTTACAAAGGAAATAATGAATAGAATGAAAATATTTCTTCTAGTTATTGCTTTCAACTTAAACTTTAGTTTCTGGATTTGAATCTAAATTTTGAACTACCCAATTTTTAACATTACTATTGACTTAGTTTAGAAAAATGTATTTTATAGAGAAAGTAATTTATTATTAAAAGCCATTTTAACTCAATCTTTTGAAGAAACATTTTATAAATCCCAAAAATAGAACTTTAGGTGTTACAAGGAGTCAAGCAACACAAGGATGCATTTGTGTGAACATATATTATCTTTTATTGATGTTGTTCGGTCATGTATGAGATTGTTAGATTATGTTTTCTTAACCCATATACAATAGGTGAATAATAGTATCAGTCGTACATCAGTTGTTCCTAAAGTTGGAATGGCTTTTTATTCAGAGGACGCCGCTTATGACATGTACAATAACTATGCTGGCGAGATCGGATTCAGCATTAGAAAGAGCACGACAAGACACCTGCTAGATTATGTATTCCTAAACACAAGTCATCGCCTTTTTATATGGCCTATATAACTCACTGTTGCTAAACATCTCGGGCATGTTATTCGAAAGCATCATCGAAAGTTTATGCCTGATTTTAAGAGTTGTCTATATGAAGATAGATCAAAGATTTACTTCAATAAAAAGTGGTGTGGCTTGTTGAGTACAATGTTGAGGATAATGTATGGATGTCAAACCTAAATGCGTTGAGTGATGAATAAAGTATTCAAGAAAAGATTTCGTAGGAAATTGGGTCTTTCGGAGCTCCTCGTAGAACGTGAGAAGGTAACTTCGTGCAAATGAGGTGAATATAATGCATATTTTCATTCATGACAAAAGATCCCTGTTACTTATAGCCCAAATTTACCTATGTAGAAGACTGCGACTGAATCATTTACAAGGAGAATATTTTTAGGGTTTGAGACAAAATTTAAGGATCAATTTTTATTAACCCGCCAATTGTTGCACAACGAGGGGTCAATATTGACATACATGGTTACACAGATGCAATCTTCTCTTGGAGCATCTGTTTTATTTAACACTGCAGATATGACAATCAGTTGTTTGTGCAGAAAGTTCGAATCTATAGGTATATCATGCAAGCATGCCCTTAAAGTCTTTAACATAAAAGATATTTTATTTTTGCCATCACAATATATACTGAATAATAAACGATCAACCATATCCCACGGAAAGAGAAAAGGGAAGAAAAAGAAAAGTGGCACTGACAAAGATACTTACCGATCCTACTAATTCTATCAAAAAAATCATTATTATGTGGCCTACTTTTTTATTTCTTGATTGGTTTAAGTAAGTTATATTACTAATTGTAGGAGAGTATTTAGATAATGCAATAGCAAACAAAGACAGCTGCGCTGCTCCAAGTCAGTCTTCAACCATGCATGGTGATTCCATCAATCCCCTTTGGAGGTTACACAAGTCTCTTACTTGGAGTTGATGTATTCCAAGTCTGAGTTGATGTATTCCAAGTCTGAGTTGTTGACAGTCTCTACGCTGAAGGTGGCCCATATTCTTTTTGTGCTTCCTGTATACTGAAATGCAAAGAATTTTCAGCAGTGCATGTATTGGACACCTCTGATTTTCAGCTTCACAAATGTCGTCTTCTACCCTGTCACTATGTGCACGCAGTTGCCCTATAAATGACATACTTTGTAATTACAAATATAGATTGCCCAAAGTATAGTATCAATTCCATTGCTGTCGAGGTGGTGCTTATATCAGTGAACTGACGAGATTCGCAGAACAAGTATCACTGAACTTGATGTTTGCTTCTCTGCAAAATTTGAACGCACGACCACTGAGGACATAGACACGACAACTCAACGGGGAGGAGGAAGAGAGACAGAGCAGTCGCCGGCGCAACGGGACCGAGCACCAATGCCATGCATGGCGGATCACAGTGAGCCAGCAAAGGCACCCACGCCCAACACAAACATACGGAGGACGAGATCTAGCTGGCAAATTAACTAGCCACATATTTTGGCCTGCAAAGAAAATATGTTTCCAAATGTTAATATAATATACCGTGGCTAAACTGTACAAGATAAAAAAAATAGAGGACCAAATTATATGAAAAGAGAGAATAAATATTCTAGGTTAATTTTGGAGATATAGAGGATCAAATTTAGGGACGTTGCTCGAGACGGAGAAGATATAGATGATAAAATTTTTTAGAGTGTTCTGTAAATGACAAAGAATATATTTTTAGAGTACGAAGTTTAGTGGATATTGTTGGAGAAAGCCTAAATGACATACTTTGTAATTACAAATATAGATTGCCGAAAGTAGAGTATCAATCCATTGCTGTCGAGGTGGTGGTTATACCAGTGAACTGACGAGATTCGCAGAACAAGTATCACTGAACTTGATGTTTGCTTCTCTGCAAAATTTGCTTTTGGGCATTTCATCGAATAGCTGTAGCACAACGGCGGGCCCTGGTTCAGGGCGCCGATGAACCGGCGAACAGCATGCGGCGGGCACAGGTGCTGACGAAGGTTCATTTGCCAAGAAGCCGAACCAGAGTTGCAAGCTTCATGGCCATCGAGCCGTGCGTACAAACAGAACAGCCTTTGCCGTTGGATGAAAAACAGAACAGTTCTTCTGCAGATGAGCGCGAAAACAAAACAGAACAGCCTTTACCGTTACATGCAGAAAAACTCGAGTCGGACTCCGTCCCGTCGGCTTGTTCTATATATAAATGAGGCGCGCCGAGTCTCCCAATCCAGTCTGCAGTTCTGCGCGCACCCGTTCCACGCTTGCTCGCATCGCATCCGCCGACCCAACCCGCCCGCATCCACCTTCCGCCGCAGCTACCATGGCCGACGAGCAGAGCGGGCTTCCCCTGCGGAGGTGGAGGCCATTCTTCGGCGCTTTCGAGGCGATCGACGGCGTGATCGAGGCATGCGGCTACCCGCGCGCCGAGTATCGTGACGTGCGTGGCGAGATCGTCGTGCTGCTCCGCGGCGCCACGGATGACGGCGTGGCCGAGCAGCTCTGCGCCGTGCTCGACGACGTCATGGTCGAATCCCTCAAGACGCTGCTGGTCGCGCCCGTCCCGCACGACCTGCTGGCGTCCACCGAGCTGGCGAGGACCGTCGGCGCCCTCGGGAGCCACGGGTCGTCCCGGATCCGGAGCCTCGCGCGCGACGTCGTGCGCGGGTGGAGGGTAGCCGTCGAAGCCTCCTTCGCCACTGCTGTAGCGGTGAAGAAGAAACTCGACAATCTCTCTGCTGATCAGATCCCGCTCCCGCGCGCTGCCGTCGACAAGGTGCACGTACCGTCTGCCAAGATGCTTCCCGCTGCTGCTGAGGTACACAACAAGAAGCCGGACATACCACCAGCAAAGATGATTTCCACGGCCACCGCCGCCGAGGCACATAACAAGAGGCCACACGTACCACCAGCAAAGACGCTTGCTGCCGCCGTTGCCGAGGTGCACAACAAGAGGCCACAAGTACCACCAGCAAAGATGCTTTCCACCGCCGAGGAACACAAGAAGCAGCATTATGTACCGCCAACGAAGACGCTTCCGACCACATCAATTCTATCGAATCAACAGAAGAACATGAGTGAGACCAAAAAACCGGTCGTCGCCGAGAGCGAGAAGATGGAGGCTACAAAACGCAAGCTACGGGAGAGTTACCAAGAAGCTGATGGAGTCAAGCGTCGGCGCAGCATCCAGACCATTAAGGAGGAGGGGAAGCTGTTAGAGCAGAAGCAATGCAAGAATCATGCGTCCCATCGTACGGAGAGAGGCCCAGTAGGATGTAGGACTAGGACCTCGTCAGGCGTCAGTCGTTCTAGGCCTCCTCCTTCTCACGTGCTTTAGGGCCGAATGTTGTTCTTGGATGACCAATATTTGTGCATTTTGAAGTTCTGTTTACGTGTAAAGAGATAGGATCATCAGCGCTAGGACATAGCATATTTTATCCTACTACACTACCTGTCGAAGAGAAATTTTATCATGTGAAATCGAGCCCATGTATCAAACTATTGAATAAAAGACCATTCTCAATAAATCATTTAAAAATAGAACTATCAAGTGCAAGGCTTTGATTAGACGTTTGTGTTTTTTTATAATAATTTTGTCCACAGCTCCCTTCGGACCCTAAGTTAGATGATCTATTCTTTGTTTTTCTTACAGTTTTCGTAACTAGATTTATATTTTGATTTATATTTTTTAGATTGATTATTTAAAGACATGATGTCGATAGTTGGATCTTGAAACACCAGATGTCTAGTAAGCTTAGACCAACTCCACCAGGGGTCGTATATGGGCGTGCATCCGTAAAATTTGCACGTCTTCGCACTGTTGAGTTCCCCAGCATGCGCTGTATCCGGCGACAGAAAAAACGGGCCAGAGGTGGGCGCTCCTTTTTCTCGCGTATTCTCTCTCATCCGCGCAACCCAACCGTCATTCCGAACTTCCTCCTTCCTTCGTGGTACGGTGACACGAGATCTATTTTCTATCGAACCACCAGAAGACCATGAGTGAGACCAAGAAGTCGCTCGTCGCCGAGAGCGAGAAGATGGAGGCTACAAAACGCAAGCTACGGAAGGGTTACCAAAAAGCCGATGGAGTCAAGCATCGGCGCAGCATCCAGACCATCAGGGAGGAGGAGGGGAAGCTGTTGGAGCAGGAGCAATGCAAAATGCATGTGTCCCGTCGTTTGGAGAGAGGCCCAGTAGGTTGTAGGACAAGGACCTCGTTAGGCGTCAGTTGTTCTCGGCCTCCTCCTTCTCACGTGCTTTAGGGCTGAATCTTGTTCTTGGATGACCAATATTTGTGCATTTTGAAGTTTTGTTTACATGTAATGAGATTTGTGCATTTTGAAGTTTTGTTTACGTGTAATGAGATATGATCATCAGCGCCCGGACATAGGATATTTTATCCTGCTACTACCTATCCAAGAGAAATTTCATCACGTGAAATAGAGGCCATATACGAAACTATTGAATAAAAGACCATTCTCACTAAATCATTTGAGAAATAGAACTATAAAGTGCAAGGCTTTGGTTAGACATTTATGATTTTTCATAATAAATTTGTCTACAGCTCCCTTCGGACCCTAAATTAGATCATCTATTCTTTGTTTTTCTTACGGTTTTCATAACTAGATTTATATTTTTTAGATTGATTAGTTAAAGACATGATGTTGATAGTTGGATCTTGAAACACCAGACGTCTAGTAACCTTATAAACATGCACCAACCGGATGAAAATAATAATCAAACTATTATAATTATTAAAGCCCTTTGGAATACAAGATTTTTTTCGTTTCCTGCATTTTTTTGTGAAAATGAACTGGTTTATGTGAAATTCCCGTATGATTTCTCTGAAATTCTTGCATTCCAAAGAGGCCTAAAAGATGCACTAACAGAATAGGTGAATAAAAATTTAATAAATAATTTATACTGGTTGTTTGACAATTAGTCGCTTGAACGGAAGACAAGACACGGTATGGGCTAGATGTAATGACCAAAATTTGTATAAAAGAAAATAATAGGATAGATAAATAAATATATTTCTATGCTAGAATTTTGAGGATTTCTTGATCTTCTTTTCTTTGTGCATATTCAACTAAAAGAATTAAAGTAGTTAAATGACAAATAAATAAATACATGAATGTGCATTCCATGTTGGAATTCTTATATGATTGCATTTGTGTTCAAATTTTTTAGACAAGTTAAGTTTGAATGGTAGAATTTGTAACACCCAAAATCCTATTTTGTGAGGTATAAAAAGTTCTCCTGGGTATTTGAGATAAATGACTTCTATAAATGATTTCCTACCTTTATAAAACATATCCTTGTGATGTAAATAAATAATAATAAGTAGTTAATTTTGAATTATGGAAGAACCTTTAAATTTACATTCAAAATAGTATTACTTAATAATGTGTGTATTTCACATTTGAAATTTATTTCTAAGTAGGTGAATAAAATAATCCTTTTAAATATAACTTGCATTCTTGATTGGGGTTTTATTTGAGCACTTAAATATGCTGTAAGGTTGAACTCAATTTGAATTTAAACTGAAATTTGAATTTGAGTCTAAGTTGAAATTGAAGAAAATAAAATGGAAAAGAAAAAAAATAAAATAAAATAAGAAGCTTACCTTGACTTGGGCCGGTTCTCTCATTCGCTGCCCACTTGCTTCCTCAACCTCCACGGCCTGGCTCCACTTCCGCGCGCGTGTTCGCCACTGCCTCGTGGGGCCCAGTGGTCGGAATCGTCCCTCCCCCTCGCGTCCGCATGAAAAGAACCCGGGGATTTCTGCGTGGTGGTCGCAAGGCCGTTCCAACCACCGGCCGGGATTCCCTCGTGCTAGTGGATAAAAGGGGACCAAACCCTCCCGTCATTAGCTATCGAGCCGGTCGCTGCCATCACAGATTTGGTGAGGGGAGAAGAGATAATCAGGGAGCTCCAAAGCTAGTAGGAAAAGGAAAACCACTGCCGCACTTGAGTTCTCGTCGTCGCCACCGGTGGGGGCTCGAGAAGGGTGCGGGGTTTCGCCAGCATACGGGGATTTCGCACGTTCGGATTTTCGAGCATGAGAACCACGTGCCGTGGCGGAATTGCTCGCCGGAGTGCCGCGGATTCCAGCTCCCCCGCAAGCTGTGCTCTGCGCCGCGCCTTCGTCGGTATGAATGTCTCCCCTGCGCTCTCCGCGTCCCTCTAACCGTATTGTGCGTCTCGAATTGGGTATTGGATGTTGTGCGCGAATTGGCGCCGCTCACCGGCGAGAACTGCCGTCGTAGCTCGGTCGGCGTCGTCGTGGTCGGCCAGCGGGTTGGGGAAGAAGTCCCTTTGGGCGTCGAATCCGTGTTGTGCATACCGGATTCGACCTTGGGGTAACTAAACATGTGTCGTTGATCGTGGAGCGAACGTACCAGATTATAAGAGAGAGTAACGCTTCGTGCGGGGAATCTGATTTGTTTCATCGTGATCGGATGGCCCAGGGGGGAGTCACAGTTACTTAAAATATGGGTCGTGGATCACGAATACCGGTTCGGGAACGTGGGATTCTAATCTGAACCCTTGTGTCGCGATCGGACGGCTCTGGATGGCCATACCCCTTCGTCGGGCATCATTTGCATGAGAGACCGTATGGAATTTTGAAACTAACATGTCGTCCAGTGCGGAGGCAATCTGAGTCTTAGGAGAAATTGTGATTTAGACCTCGAGTTCTTCTGTTATTGGCGCGCAGTCCATTGAACCAAGGAAAACCAGATAATTAATATTAGAAACCTATTTTTAATACAAAAATAATTCCAATAACTTGTGAAATTCATATTTAATTCATTTTAGCTCCAAATTGATTCATTTCAGTTGCAATAATTTTGTTTTTAATATTGTCTATCACCTAGTATCTCTGTTTAGCCATGAAAATTGGATTAAAATTTTGCACTTGAATTATTTTATTCCAAGTACTAAATAACTTCAGAAATCCATAACTTAATAACCATAACTCCGAATTTAGTGATTCTTGTACCCACGATCTCGTAGCGACGCGTAGATTATTATTATGCAGTTTGTTCTTATGTTTGGTGTGATGTTAATATTTCCTATACCATGTTTGTCTGTATTGGTACGTTTAGCAGTGAGGTCACGAGTCATCTGAAGAGCAAGTTGGTACCTGGAATCTCAAGTCCTAGGCAAGTTGTGCCCTTGATCACTTCTTTTTACCCAGTCATGTTCTTATTAATCATAATGATCTGCATAGGTTAATTTTGATGTGACCCATTAAGTTACCCTAGTTTGCCTATCTTTATATCTTGTTTTACCACTGAACTGTTTGGGTAGTACTTGCTATTGCTTTATATGGTTTTGGGTATGGAGATACACATTTGTCGGGGACCATAATTAGGGGTACCCCCAAGACTCCTAAACTCGGCTGGTAACCACCATCAGCACAAGCTGCAAAGGCCTGATGGGCGCGATTCAGGTCAAGGCTCCGTCCACTCAAGGGACACGATCTCGCTTCGTTCGAGCCCAGCCTCGGGCAGGAACAGTAGACCCAGGCGGATTCACGCCTCGCCCGAGGGCCTCCTCAAGCAACCGGCGCACCTTCGACTCTTCCGAGGCCCGGCTCGGGCAGGCTTCGCAGTGAAGCAACCTTGGCCGGATCGCCACGCCAACCGACCATATCGCAGGAGCATTCAATGCAAGGATCACCTGACACCTTATCCTGACGCGTGTTCCTCAGTCGTCAGGGCTGAAGTGACCGTAGTCATTTCGCCCCTCCACAGACTGATCTAATAGGAAAACAGCGCTGCCTGCCCTGCTCCGACTGCTGTGCCACCCGCCAGGGTGAGGCTGACAGCTGCCAAGTCCTGCCTCAGGCGCCATAGGAAGCTCCGCCTCGCCCGACCCCAGGGCTCGAACTCAACCTCGACCTCGGAAGACGGTCTCCGCCTCGCCCGACCCCAGGGCTCGGACTCAACCTCGACCTCGGAAGACGGTCTCCGCCTCGCCCGACCCCAGGGCTCGGACTCAGCCTCGACCTCGGAGGAGTCACCGCCTCGCCCGACCTCGGGCTCGGACCGACCACGCCGCATAGGGGTACATCATTACCCTACCCCTAGCTAGCTCAGTCTACGGGGAACAAGACCGGCGTCCCATCTGGCTCGGCCCGGTAAACAAGTAATGATGGCACCCCGCGTGCTCCATGACGACGGCGGTTCTCAACCCCCTACGGAAGCAAGGAGACGTCAGCAAGGATCCGATAGCCCCGACAGCTGTACTTCTACAGGGTTTAAGCGCTCCTCCGACGGCCACGACATCACATGAACAAGACAGCAACACCTCTCCGACAGCCACGTCGGCATGTACATAGGGCTCTGACTCCTCTCTGCTAGACACGTTAGCACACTGCTACACCCCCCATTGTACACCTAGGCCCTCTCCTTACATCTATAAAAGGAAGGTCCAGGGCCCTCGTACGAGAGGGTGGCCGCGCGGGAGGACGGGCTGACGGACAGTCTCTCTCTCTCCCTCGCGAACGCTTGTAACCCCCTACTGCAAGCGCATCCATCCTGGGCGCAGGATAACATGAGCCGCGGTTTTCCCCCTTGTGTTCCATCTCGCGCCGACCCATCTGGGCTGGGACACGCAGCGACAATTTACTCGTCGGTCCAGGGACCCCCGGGGTCGAAACGCCGACAGTTGGCGCGCCAGGTAGGGTCCTGATGCGTGTTGATGAACAGCTTCCCGTCAAGCTCCAGATGGGTAGTCTCCAGCAACCTCTCCAGCCCGGGACGCTGCTCCATTTCGGGAGTCTCGAGTTCATGTCCCTCGACGGCAGCTACGACATGGTACTCCTTCCTCCGCCACGCGACAACGACAATGGCGGCCGTCAGCCCGCCCACCGGCGGCGGAATCGACGACGTCTTCCCCGCGTGGCGGAAGAGCAGCATCCGGGTTTGTACTGTCACCTTCCCCGCCGATGGAGGAGGAGGCGGGGCAACCATGGCCAAGCAGGAGGCGGCACCTCGTCGGCTGTCGAGCGAGTCGACGACGTCGGCGCCCCAGCGGGGGACACGTCGGGCGTTGACCTCGCGTCTGAGACGAAGACGAGCATCGTTTCCCCGCAACACGCCAACCCCAAGCGGACGGATGACGCCAGCACGCTCATGAAGGACTTGATGGGTGTTAGCCTCGTACCAGAGATAACGGTGCAGTCCGTCCCCAACGCGACTTCGTCACCATCCGTCGATCAAGAGGTACCATCTGTTTTCCACCCTGTGCCTTTTAGATTCAGCTTCGACCCACCAAGCGACCCCGCTTCGGTGGACGCTTTCGTAAAGGCATATCCTAACCTTCCGGGGTACCATATGTGGTCAACCTGGGACCGACTGACGACCATCTCGACCTACGGGCCCCCGGGTTCCGAGGAAGATGACGAGCCCGACTCTGGTTGGGATTTCTCCGGGCTCAATAATCCCAGTGCCATGCGAGACTTCATGGCCGCATGTGACTACTGCCTCTCCGATAGCTCCAATGGTTGCCACAGCCTTGGTGACGAGGACTGTGGCCCAAGTCGCGAATGTTTTCACGTCGATCTAAGGGGTCTCGACGAAGGCAACCACCTTGGTATGCCAGAGGACGGCGATCCCCCTAGGCCTGCGCCTCGCGTTGACATCCTTCGGGAGCTAGCTGTGGTCCCAGTCTCTGTGGGGGGTCAGGACGCACAGCTCGAGCAAATCCGCGAGATGCAGGCCAGGCTCGACGAGGAAGCAGGACAACTTGTGCAGCTCCGGCAGAACATCGGGCAGGAGTGGGCAGGCCGAGCACCAGCCGGAGAAGCGCGTCATCTGGCCCAGGACGTCCAGCACCGCATTGCCGACGATGCCAGGGCAAGGCTGCCCCCGGCTTCCAGTGGGGTCAGCCAGAACCTGGCTGCAGCAGCAATACTACTTCGAGCAATGCCAGAGCCATCCACCACCGAGGGGCAGCGTATCCAGGGAGAGCTC
The DNA here is from genome assembly GCF_902167145.1 of Zea mays. Lineage (NCBI taxonomy): Eukaryota > Viridiplantae > Streptophyta > Magnoliopsida > Poales > Poaceae > Zea > Zea mays. Next base: position 98,062,088 of record NC_050101.1, read on the forward strand.
AAGAATCTCCTGGAGGATGCCGCGGTCCGACGGGCCGAAAGCTCTGCCTCCCGAAGGCAGAGGTACCCCCGGAGCGTCGCTCCGTGACTTCCCGATTCATGCGGGAAGCCTCGGTCCACACCGGGCGCACGCGGGACGCAACGCCTGCAACCCCGGGTTGCCTCAGCCACGAGCACCACCGCCGCGACCGTCGAGCCCACCTTGACGAGAAGGTGCGCCGAGGCTACCACCCCAGGCGTGGGGGACGCTATGACAGCGAGGAGGATCGGAGCCCCTCGCCTGAACCACCCGGTCGGTAAGCTTTCAGCCGGGCCATACGACGGGCGTCGTTCCCGACCCGGTTCCGAACCCCGACTACCATCACCAAGTACTCGGGGGAAACAAGGCCGGAACTGTGGCTCGCGGACTACCGGCTGGCCTGCCAGCTGGGTGGAACGGACGATGACAACCTCATCATCCGCAACCTCCCCCTGTTCCTCTCCGACGCCGCCCGAGCCTGGCTGGAGCATCTGCCTTATGCGCAGATCTCCAACTGGGATGACCTGGTCAAAGCCTTCGCCGGCAACTTCCAGAGCACATACGTGCGCCCTGGGAACTCCTGGGATCTCCGAAGCTGCCGCCAGCAGCCGGGAGAATCCCTGCGGGACTACATCCGTCGATTTTCGAAACAGCGCACCGAGCTGCCCAACATCACCGACTCAGATGTCATCGGCGCGTTCCTCGCCGGCACCACTTACCGCGACCTAGTGAGCAAGCTGGGTCGCAAGACTCCCACCAGGGCGAGCGAGCTGATGGACATCACCACCAAGTTCGCCTCTGGTCAGGTGGCGATCGAGGCCATCTTCCGGAAGGACAAGCAGCCTCAGGGGCGCCAGCAGGAAGACGTCCCCGAGGTGTCCGCTCAGCGGGGCGCGAAGAAGAAGTCGCAAGCGAAATGCGACACCGCCGATGCAGACCTTGTCGCCGCCGCCGAGCACAGGAACCCTCGGAAGCCTCCTGGAGGCGCCAACCTGTTCGACAAGATGCTCAAGGAGTCGTGCCCCTATCATCAGGGTCCCGTCAAGCACACCCTTGAGGAGTGCGTCATGCTTCGGCGCTACTTCCACAAGGCCGGGCCCCCGGCGGAAGGTGGCAGAGGCCATGACACCGACAAGAAGGAGGGCCACAAGGCAGAGGAGTTCCCCGAGGTCCACGACTGCTTCATGATCTACGGTGGGCAAGTGGCGAACGCTTCGGCTCGGCACCACAAGCAAGAGCGCCGGGAGGTCTGCTCGGTGAAGGTGGCGGCGCCAGTCTACCTAGACTGGTCCGACAAGCCCATCACCTTCGACCAAGGCGACCACCCCGACCGCGTGCCGAGCCCGGGGAAGTACTCGCTCGTTGTCGATCCCGTCGTCGGCAACGTCACGCTTACTAAGGTCCTCATGGACGGAGGCAGCAGCCTCAACATCATCTACGCCGAGACCCTCGGGCTCTTGCAGATCAATCTATCCGCGATCCGGGCTGGTGCGGCGCCCTTTCACGGGATCATCCCCGGGAAGCGCGTCCAACCCCTTGGGCAACTCGATCTGCCCGTCTGCTTCGGGACTCCCTCCAACTTCCGAAAGGAAACCCTCACGTTCGAGGTGGTCGGGTTCCGAGGAACCTACCACGCAGTGCTGGGAAGACCATGCTACGCCAAGTTCATGGTCGTCCCCAACTACACCTATCTCAAGCTCAAGATGTCGGGCCCCAACGGGGTCATCACCGTCGGATCCACGTACCGACACGCGTACAAATGCGACATGGAGTGCGTGGAATACGCTGAGGCCCTCACTGAATCTGAGGCCCTCATCGCCGACCTGAAGAGCCTCTCCAAGGAAGTGCCAGATGCGAAGCGCCACACCGGTAACTTCGAGCCAGCAGAGGCGGTTAAGTCCGTCCCTCTCGGCCCCAGCAATGACGCCTCCAAGCAAGTCCGGATCGGCTCCGAGCTCGACCCCAAATAGGAAGCCGTGCTCGTCGACTTTCTCCTCGCAAACGCCGAGGTTTTTGAGTGGAGTCCCTCGGACATGCCTGGCATACCGAGGGATGTCGCTGAGCACTCGCTGGATATCCGAGCTGGAGCCCGACCCGTGAAGCAGCCTCTGCGCCGATTCGACGAAGAAAAGCGCAGAGCCATAAGCGAGGAGATCCACAAGCTGATGGCTATAGGGTTCATCAAAGAGGTATTCCATCCCAAATGGCTAGCCAACCCTGTGCTTGTGAAAAAGAAAGGTGGGAAATGGAGGATGTGTGTAGACTACACTGGTCTAAACAAAGCATGTTCGAAAGTTCCCTACCCTCTGCCTTGCATCGATCAAATTGTGGATTCCACTGCTGGGTGTGAAACCCTAGCATTCCTTGATGCCTACTCAGGGTATCACCAAATCAGGATGAAAGAGTCCGACCAGCTCGCGACCTCTTTCATGACACCCTTTGCCATGTACTGCTACATTACTATGTCGTTCGGTTTAAGGAATGCAGGCGCGACATACCAAAGGTGCATGAACCACGTGTCCGGAGAGCACATTGGCCGAACGGTCGAGGCTTACGTCGATGACATCGTAGTCAAGACGAGGAAAGCCTCCGACCTCCTCACTGACCTTGAAACGACATTCAAGTGTCTCAAGGCGAAAGGCGTAAAACTCAATCCCGAGAAGTGTGTCTTTGGAGTCCCCCGAGGCATGCTCCTGGGGTTCATTGTCTCCGAGCGGGGCATCGAGGCCAACCCGGAGACAATTGCGGCCATCACCAACATGGGGCCCATCAAGGACTTGAAAGGAGTACAGAGGGTCATGGGATGCCTTGCGGCTCTGAGTCGCTTCATCTCGCGCCTCGGCGAAAGAGGCCTGCCTCTGTACCGCCTCTTAAGGAAGGCCGAGCGCTTCACTTGGACCCCCGAGGCCAAGGAAGCCCTCGGGAACTTAAAGGCGCTCCTTACAAACACGCCCATCCTGGTGCCCCCCCGCTGCGGGAGAAGCCCTCTTGATCTACGTAGCCGCAACCACTCAGGTGGTCAGCGCCGCGATCGTAGTCAAGAAACGAGAAGAAGGGCATGCATTGCTCGTCCAGAGGCCGGTCTACTTCATCAGTGAGGTACTGTCCGAGACCAAAATCCGCTACCCGCAAATTCAGAAGCTACTGTACGCGGTAATTCTGACGCGGCTAAAGTTGCGACACTACTTCGAGTCTCGTCTAGTGACTGTGGTGTCATCCTTCCCCCTGGGGGAGATCATCCAGTGCCGAGAGGCCTCGGGTAGGATTACAAAGTGGGCGGTGGAGATCATGGGCGAGACAATCTCGTTCGCCCCTCAGAAGGCCATCAAGTCCCAAGTCTTGGCGGACTTCGTGGCTGAATGGGTCGACACCCAGCTTCCAGCAGCTCCGATCCAACCAGAACTCTGGACCATGTTTTTCGACGGGTCGCTGATGAAAACAGGAGCGGGCACGGGCCTGCTCTTCATCTCACCCCTCGGGAAGCACCTCCGCTACGTGCTGCGCCTCCATTTCCTGGCGTCAAACAACGTGGCCAAGTACGAGGCTCTCGTTAACGGGTTGCGCATCGCCATCGAGCTAGGGGTTCGGCGCCTCGATGCTCGTGGTGACCCGCAACTTGTCATCGACCAAGTCATGAAGAACTCCCATTGCCGCGACCCGAAGATGGAAGCCTACTGCGACGAGGTTCGGCGCCTGGAAGACAATTTCTACGGGCTCGAGCACAACCACGTCGCTCGACGATACAACGAGACTGTGGACGAGCTAGCTAAAATAGCCTCGGGGCAGACAACGGTTCCCCCGGACGTCTTCTCCCGAGACCTACATCAACCCTCCGTCAAGACCGACGACACGTCCAAGCCTGAGGAGGCCTCGGCCCAGCCCGAGGCACCCTCGGCCCCCGAGGGTGAGGCACTGCGCGTCGAGGAAGAGCGGAATGGGGTCGCGCCTAATCGAAACTGGCAGACCCCGTACCTGCAATATCTCCATCGAGGAGAGCTACCCCTCGACAGAGCCGAAGCTCGACGACTGGCGCGGCGCGCCAGGTCGTTCGTCTTGCTGGGTGAAGAAAAGGAGCTCTACCACCGCAGCCCCTCAGGCATCCTCCAGCGATGCATATCCATCGCCGAAGGTCAGGAGCTATTGCAAGAAATACACTCGGGGGCTTGCGGTCATCACGCAGCACCTCGAGCCCTCGTTGGAAACGCCTTTCGACAGGGTTTCTACTGGCCAACTGCGGTGGCCGACGCCACTAGGATTGTACGCACCTGCCAAGGGTGTCAATTCTACGCAAGGCAGACGCACCTGCCCGCTAAAGCCCTGCAAACAATACCCATCACCTGGTCGTTTGCTGTGTGGGGTCTAGACCTCGTTGGTCCCTTGCAGAAGGCACCCGCGGGCTTCACGCACCTGCAGGTCGCTATCGACAAATTCTCCAAGTGGATTGAGGTCCGACCCCTAAACAGCATCAGGTCCGAACAGGCGGTGGCGTTCTTCACCAACATCATCCATCGCTTTGGGGTCCTGAACTCCATCATCACCGACAACGGCACCCAGTTCACTGGCAGAAAGTTCCTGGACTTCTGTGAGGACCACCACATTCGGGTGGACTGGGCCGCCGTAGCTCACCCCATGACGAATGGGCAGGTAGAGCGTGCCAACGGCATGATTCTGCAGGGACTCAAGCCGAGGATCTACAACGACCTCAATAAGTTCGGCAAGCCGAGGACGACGCCAAGCCGAGCCATGGGCTTCACGCCGTTCTTTCTAGTCTATGGGGCCGAGGCTATCTTGCTCACAGACTTAGAATACGGCTCCCCGAGGACAAGGGCGTACGACGACCAAAGCAACCAGGCCATCCGAGAAGACTCACTGGACCAGCTGGAAGAGGCTCGGGACATGGCCTTACTACACTCGGCAAGGTATCAGCAGTCTCTGCGACACTACCACGCCCGAGGGGTTCGGTCCCGAGACCTCCAGGTGAGGGACTTGGTGCTTCGGCTACGACAAGACGCCCGAGGGCGTCATAAGCTCACACCTCCCTGGGAAGGGCCGTTCATCATCGCCAAGATTTTGAAGCCCGGAACATACAAGCTGGCCAACAGTCAAGGCGAGGTCTACAACAATGCTTGGAACATCCAACAGCTACGTCGCTTTTACCCTTAAGATGTTTTCAAGTCGTTCACATACCTCGTTCTCTTTACATACGCAAAAAGAGTCTAACCGTCAAGGAAGGGTCAGCCTTGCCTCGGTAAAGCCCGACCCTCCCTCTGGGGCTAAAAAGGGGGGAACCCCCTCTGCGTCAAAATTTTCCTCGGAAAAAGTCTTTCTGTCAGAACGTCTTTCGCGCTTTTCGACTACTTCGATAGTAGAATCCTGAAAACGACGGAGTACATGTAAGCGGCAAGGCCGATCGAGCCGAGGGACTCCTACGCCTCCGGGATACGGATACCTCACTCATCACCTTCTGCGATAAGTAACTCTCGCTCAGATAAGCGATTCTGCTGCCGAACAAGTCTTAACGCTCAAAAACCTTCCTGGCAGAACAATTTTTTGTGCCTTCTCGACTGTATCGATAACAGAATCCTACGGACGAGTAAGAGTACACGTAAGCGGCAAGGCCGACCGAGCCGAGGAACTCCTGCGCCTCCGGAATACGGATACCTCACTCATCACCTTCCGTGAAAAGTAACTCTCGCTCGGATAAACGATTCTGCTACCGACGAACAAGTCCTGATACTCGAAACAAGGGGAAAAGAAACGCAGCTCTATAACACGACGATGATATGTTTGGGCCTCGGTGGCCGCAAAAAACATACGCACACTACAGATAAACTGTTCCTGTAGGTTCAGACATCAGTACGTAGGGGGAGCAGCAGCACCCTCGGCATCGACTCCACCTTCGGCGGAATCCGACCCGACCTCGGACAGCAACACGGTCGGAGGATCTTCACCTCGAAGGAAGATGTCAGCACCGCGCCTAGGCCATCGCCGCCAGGGTCTCCTCCAGGAACCTGGCCCGAGCAGACGGCTCGACCGGCCGCTCCGTAGCCTCAGTCAGCTGACCCCCGAGGACATCAGCCCGGCTCATGGCCTCAGCAGCCCGACTCCAGGGTTGGTCCCGCCAGTGGACAACCTGGCCAGGTTCCAGCCGCCGCTGCTACGCCTCCTCGGTCTGGGAAGTCCCCTGCTCTTGGGCCGATGAAGTTTCTTCTCTAGCCGACTCCGCCTCTGTCCACGCTCACGCCGCTGCCTCCGGCTCCGGCTCATCGCAGAGCGGCGGAGGGTTTTCCTTAACTGAGCAAGAGAAGCCTCGGGCGGCAAGGCCGATCGAGCCGAGGGACTCCTACGCCTCCGGGATACGGATATCTCACTCGTCACCTTCCGCACGGGGCAACTCACACTTGGTTAAGCGGTCCAGCTAGCCGACAGGCAAGTCCTGGTGCCCGAAATGAGGAAGAAACACGGTATTGCACTCAAATACCTAGATGTTCTGTCCTCGACAGCCATAATGAACAGACACCAGCACTCAAGGTGCCATTACAAATGGAACTCCGGTTCCACTCCCGCGGGTATGAACAACCTCCACATCGGAGAGCCTGCGGGACGACAAATTCCGGGTGACTCACCGGCGACCTCTGCAGTAGCAGCGATGGTCCCAGGGCGGACGCTACCGCTGGAAGGCTCTCGTTCGCGTCCCCACTCGAGGGACGAGAACCAGACATTAAAGCCAAAGAGCCGGAGGTCGGTCCGCGGGTGGCGCTGACGATCTCAACGACGGAGAAGCTTTCTCCAGCTGCCACCACCTCAGCACCGGCGGCGGCGTCCACCTGCCCACCAACACCGCACCAGCGGGCACCGGCCACCCCAAAGCGCACCGGTAGGTCCTCACTCCCGTCCTCGCCACGAAAACAAAAATGGGACCGTCCCAAAACACGAGTACCGCCCTCGTGGCGTACGACGTGTTGTGAGACCCCCCGGTGTGGCTGGCCACCGTCGCCCGAAGAGAGGACGGAATGCTGCACCCGGGCTGGGCAACAGCAGTTCGCCTTCCCTGGCATGGCTGGAGGATGCCTCCTCCGCAGAGCTTGAGGATGGTTTCCACCCCCAGAAGCCGGAGGAAGAAGCGGGACGCCAGCCCACGCGAAGGCAGGCCCCAGCTCGCCTCGCCCTCCTCCCCAGCAAGGATGATGAAGATCCTTGAAGCTGAGGGCGGGGCAGAGGCCGCAGCCCGGCTTGCTTCTCCCCACCATCGAACTGGTGGTCACCGTCTTGGGTGACCATTGGTGAGGGGATGCAGCCGGGTTGCCTGATGAAAATCCTTGAAGCCGAGCGATGGCTGAAAGGTGACAACCTCCGCGAAGTTGCGCTCCTCGAATAGCAGCAAGACGAAAGCAACGCGGGCGCTCCCCATCCGGGGGCTCAGAAGGCGGAAGGGCATGGTGCATGAGGAGAGTGCGAAGGCGTGGCTACCACCCGGGGGGTCGATCCCTTTTTAAAGGCGACTCTCCTCACTCGCATCCTCAGGCGTCGTGGACTAAGTCTTCACTAACGCGCTCCAAGGTCCTCCCCCTACGACACGGGGGCTGGGTCCCACACGCCATGCAAGCTGGCCGGGACAAAAGAAGCCAAAGCGCCACGCGCGGAGCGTGTAACCGCCCAGCGGTTACAAGCACTCCTCCATCTTCGCCTAAACCAGTGGGTGAAAGGGCGGGCCGCCATGCAGGCACCATGCAACTGCACCACAGAGATGCACCCTTTTGACTTTGACGCATCCAGCGTGGAGGCCCAGGCCCACACGTCATGTAACTGGCGCGCCGGTTGCTACATGCGAAAAACTGCACCGCCACTTACGCCAATGTCGCGCCTCCTCGACTACGGAACCGGTGCCGCAACTCGAGGCAACCCTGCGCGTGGCCCAACAGTGCCAACCAAGCACACCGGTCACAGGTCAGTCAGCCGCGAGAAAAGGCGCGACGGTCGATATGGCCAAAAGTGGGCCGGCAGTAATGGCGGTGGCAGGTGGGCGGAAGCAGCAGTCAAATCGTCTGCAGGCTCACATCCCCTCCTGGGGCAGCAGAGGAGCCCTCTCCCACGGCGTGAAGACGACGCGCCCATGTTCCGTCCCTCGAACGGCTCACACAATGGCTGCCCCGCGAACCACTCGTCCCGCCGCATTGACTCCGCGGCAGGGCAGGCGACACCTTTGGCAGGCAAAGCGGGCGATGCTTCACCTCCGCCATAATGACCGTGTTAAAAAAGGTGCGCCACTTCATTCAATTTCGTATCCTTTTCCTCTTCCCCTTTCTCTCTCTTGCTACAGGGACCGGGAAAGGGGATACTCCGAAAGGGATCCTTCTCTGGCAAGGAAGCGGGCCCCGAGCCCTCCTACTGATCAGAGGTTCGAAGGCTGGCCCCTCGGAAGGGTTCGACAGCCGCCTCAGAGCACTTGGGCTCCGCGCCCACTACTGGTCTGAGGTTCGAAGGTTGGCCCCTCGGAAGGGTTCGACAGCCGCCTCAGGCCACTGATCAAGGGTTCGAATGCTGGCCCCCCGAAGGGTTCGACAGCCGCCTCAGAGCACGCAGAGCGAGGGATGACTCTGGGTACGTCCGATACATGGCCGAGGCTCGGGCTACGCTCTCGAGGTACCCTAGGACATTTCCGAGACCTGCAGGAGCGATTCTGTAACGGAATCCCATCAGAGGGAGGCATCGAGCCCTCGGACCCTATCAAACGGGACCGGGTCCGGCAAATCACCTGCAGGTACTTTTGGAGCGCGCCTCTGGGCCACTAGCCGACCCTTATCGAACGGGGCACGGGCGTCCACTCGGATCACCCGTTAGCAACTCACTGGAGACACCATGTTCGGCGCCCTCCGAGGGCAACATGGCGCTTTCCCCCTCCTCCTTGCGGAAAGGCGACAAAGGGGCGTATGATAAAAGCCGAGTCAGTCCTTGACCGTCCTCTCGCCCTGTGCAGAGGCTCGGGGGCTGCTCTTGGAAACCCGGATCTGGCCAAACCGTTGACAGCGTCAACATACCAGCCCGAGAACTCGGAACCTGACTATGCACCCGGGCTACGACCAGTTCGCATGAGGGAACAACCAGACCGGCCGAGGCGTCACGAAAGGCACTAAGACCTTAGAGGAGTCAAACCACTCCTCCGAGGCCTCGGGGGCTACACCCAGCGGGTGCGCTCGCGCGCACCCATCGGAATGAAATGCAACCGAAAAAGGACGGTCCCCTTGCAAAAAAGTGCGATAAAGCCTCCAAGCGAGTAACAACACTCCCTTTGAGGCTCGGGGGCTACTGTCGGGGACCATAATTAGGGGTACCCCCAAGACTCCTAAACTTGGCTGGTAACCACCATCAGCACAAGCTGCAAAGGCCTGATGGGCGCGATTCAGGTCAAGGCTCCGTCCACTCAAGGGACACAATCTCGCTTCGTCCGAGCCCAGCCTCGGGCAGGAATAGTAGACCCAGGCGGATTCACGCCTCGCCCGAGGGCCTCCTCAAGCAACGGGCGCACCTCCGACTCTTTCGAGGCCCAGCTCGGGCAGGCTTCACAGTGAAGCAACCTTGGCCGGATCGCCACGCCAACCGACCATATCGCAGGAGCATTCAATGCAAGGATCACCTGACACCTTATCCTAACGCGCGTTCCTCAGTCGACAGGGCCGAAGTGACCGCAGTCATTTCGCCCCTCCACTGACTGACCTGACAGGAAAACAGCGCCGCCTGCCCTGCTCTGACTACTGTGCCACCCGCCAGGGTGAGCCTGACAGCTGCCAAGTCCAGCCTCAGGCGCCATAGGAAGCTCCGCCTCGCCCGACCCCAGGGCTCGGACTCAACCTCGACCTCGGAAGACGGTCTCCGCCTCGCCCGACCCCAGGGCTCGGACTCAACCTCGACCTCGGAAGATGGTCTCCGCCTCGCCCGACCCCAAGGCTCAGACTCAGCCTCGACCTCGGAGGAGTCACCGCCTCGCCCGACCTCGGGCTCGGACCGACCACGCCACAGGGGGGTACATCATTACCCTACCCCTAGCTAGCTCAGGCTACGGGGAACAAGACCGGCGTCCCATCTGGCTCGCCCCGGTAAACAAGTAATGATGGCACCCCGCGTGCTCCATGACGACAGCGGTTCTCAGCCCCCTACGGAAGCTAGGAGACGCAGCAAGGATCCGACAACCCCGACAACTGTACTTCTACAGGGTTTAAGCGCTCCTCCGACGGCAACGACATCACATGAACAGGGCAGCAACACCTCTCCGACAGCCACGTCGGCATGTACATAGGGCTCTGGCTCCTCTCTGCTAGACACGTTAGCACACTGCTACACCCCCTATTGTACACATGGGCCCTCTCCTTACATCTATAAAAGGAAGGTCCAGGGCCCTCGTACGAGAGGGTGGCCGCGCGGGAGGACGGGCTTACGGACAGTCTCTCTCTCTCTCCCTCGCGAACGCTTGTAACCCCCTACTGCAAGCGCATCCGCCCTGGGCGCAGGATAACATGAGCTGCGGTTTTCCCCCTTGTGTTCCATCTCGCACCGACCCATCTGGGCTGGGTCACGCAGCGACAATTTACTCGTCGGTCTAGGGACCCCCCGGGGTCGAAACGCCGACAACATTATGCATGATCACCCTTTTATTATCAGTTTGTTATTTACTGTTAATGATAAGATCATTATGTTAATTGGAACATGGAGCAACCACCCGGGAAAATAGTGCTACCACAAGGGTGGTATGGGACGCCCTTGGCTGACTAATTAGGAAAGCTAGTGTAGGACTACCTTACCCGAAAGGGGCAAGGGCAGTAGGGGAGTGGTCAGTGTAGGGAGGCCCTTGGGTTGATTTTGCTGTGATGGCGGTCAGGCGAGGGGTCCCTGCATTGGAGCTTCTTAGAACTGTAGCGGGTTTTCTGAAGCTAGTGGAACTTTGTAAGGGCATCGTAGTGTTACCCTGCCTCGCCTCCTTGGTAGAGGTGTATGGGAGTGGCCTTCCCTTGGCAGATGAGTAACATGACATGTGGGTAAAGATGTGCAACCTCTGCAGAGTGTAAAACTGGTATATCAGCCGTGCTCACGGTCATGAGCAGCTCAGACCCTCACATGATTAATTTATGGAACTAAATTCAATTTATCATATGCATTGCATTGTAGGTGTTGTTATCACTTTTGTTCTACTACTTAATTGGGTTGGTATTTACTTATACTTAGTAATTGCTAATAAAATTTTGACCAACTTTAAAAGCAATGCTCAGCTCTAACCATCCTCTTTGGTAAGCCTTACACTTCACATGAGCTCCCACCTTTGGCGAGTTCATGCACATTATTCCCCACAACTTGTTGAGCGATGAACGTATGTGAGCTCATTCTTGTTGTCTCACACCCCACACAGGTCAAGGACAGATACCGCGGGATGAGGCACATGGAGGATTGTGTGACAAGTTCGTGAGAGGTCTAGGCCGTCGTCTCCCAGTCAACTTTGGGTTGCTGGATCGTTGTCTCCTTATGATGTATTTATTCATTTATTTGTACAGAACTCCTATTATATAGTAAATATGTGACATTCGTTTCTGTACCACAATTCATCATATGTGAGAGACTTGGTCCCAGCACACCTGGTGATTATTTCGCGCCCGGGTTTTGGACCCTAAAACCTGGGTGTGACACTAGATAATAGAGTTATGTTGCGAACTGCAAAGACAGACCAAGGTAAATTGATCTATTTCGCTTCCAGGCACCTACTGTGTAGGAAATATTTTGGGTCTGTTGAGCACCAAAAGTGGCAGACGGTCCGGCCCTTGGCCCCGGACAGTCCGTGTGCCCCGCGATTAGATTTAACTCGGGTGATTATCATTATCTCGTGTGTGGTTATCCATCTAATCACATGGGAGTTGTTGGCTATCTCTTAGGAACAGGTCCAGACCTCCTCCCCTATAAATATAAAGGGGTACGGCCGATTGAGAACCCCCGAACACATTCCAATCGAACCTATCTACTTTATTAACTTTTCCTGTCCTAGGAGTAGATATAGCGTAGTTCTAGTTGTAGCCTTCCGCATATCCACCTCCACCCATATTCGACTTTACGTCGTCTAGATCCTCCCTATGATCTTTATCCCTCCTGAGGGGCAAGATCTACTTCGTCTACTTCAATCACGATCTCTTCTTCGAATTGATCTCTTAATTTCTAGGCGACTCTACGTCGTTTGGAGACGCCCGGGTGACCTACCGACCTGGAGCACCCTAAGGTCTCTCCCACAGGGGACGAGATCTAGGTCCTACAAGGAGAAGAAGACGACCCTGCGCCATCGCGGACTGTCCAGTCCAGAGCTCGGACCGTCCGGACAGCATGTAGGAAAGGCGTCGCTTCTTCTGTCAGTTCGCGGATTGTTTGCCCTAGAGCCGCGGACAGTCTGCGCCCCTGCAGCGAGCACCGCCAGGCGACCCGACGACCCGTCGTAGACCGCCGCCATTGTTTGCCTCGTGGAGCCGAACCCAAGGTATTGCTCATCACGAGAAGGCCCTAGGATTCGTTGCTGTTTGGTCCCAAATAGGTGGTGACCATCATAGAGGTGTTGCCTCACCTTCAGGATAATCACTTTATTTGACCCTACATCATCTAAAGGTGTCAAGTACCGTCAATCGGTTCATTATAATGTTTGGTGACAAAAAAGGCGCCAATAGAGTCCCTTAGAAATTAGGGGCCATATACAAGCACACTGTGTGTGATACGGAGGGATTTGCTCTTGTGAAATCCAAGTGTAGTGAAATAGTTAGGCACAATAGTTAGGGACAGTTGCAAAAAAACTGCCAAATACTCCATGGAATGGAGAACCATCGACTACAAAGTGCATTATCAAAATGGATTCAAGTGTATTATCGCAAAAAAGAATTCGAGACGTTCGTTCCAAGTCTGTAGTTACAAAGAATTCCAAAAGAGGAAATACTTGATCGGTTGTTGAGTACAGGGTTTGAGTGGCAGCAGGCATTACACAACTGGTCGAAAACCGGTAAACCGATCCAGTTTCTGGTTAACGGACCAGACCGGAGTCGATTTTCTAGCTGTTTTTATTAAAAAGGAAAAGTGCAAAACTTTGGATCTTTGAAAAAGGTTATAAAAATTGGAAAAAATATGATAAATAGACAACACTGGCAATAAAATGTTATATCTAAATGATTAATAGAAAATTGTATAAAATAAAGGAGATAAATTGTTAAAATAAATTACTTTCAACGGTGATTTCATGAGTTTTCCCATTTTGGGAAGTTACGAACGGTTTGAGAGCCGATATACCTGAGCTTGTGTGGTGCGCTTGTGTTAGTTAGTACAGCAGGAATATACCTGAGCCGATATGCTCTCGCGCGGCATGCGCGTGGCGGCGGCTATGGCTAGGGCCGATGCACGTGGCAACAACAACGAGCTCGAGTCGGTGTAGATTGCTCCAATTGCAAATGCACGTGATGCATCTCTAGCGCACTGTGCACGTATATGCATATTAAATCTAAGCCTTTTTTTCTAATGATCAGCGACTGAGATTTAATTTTTTTAATGCAGATAAGCGCGGAAGTCGGAATAGATGAGTAGATGTCGTCACGCTGAGAAGCGCAAACGGCAAACCCGAGTCGGACTCCGTCGGCTTGTTCTATATAATAAGGCGCGCCAAGTCTCCAACACTCCCCATCCAATCTCCAGTTCTTGCACCCGCTCGTCCACCGTTCGCATACGCCGACCCTACCCGTCGCCGGCCTGCCCGCATCCGCCGTCCGCCGCCTGTACCATGGCCGACGAGCAGAGCGGGCTTCCCCTGCGGAGGTGGAGGCCATTCTACCGCGCTTTCCAGGCGATCGACGGCGTGATCGAGGCATGCGGCTACCCGCGCGCCGAGTTTCGTGACGTGCGTGGCGAGATCGTCGTGCTGCTCCGCGGCGCCACGGACGACGGCGTGGCCGAGCAGCTCTGCGCCGCGCTCGACGACGTCATGGTCGAATCCCTCAAGACGCTGCTGGTCGCGCCTCTCCCTCACGACCTGCTGGCATCCACCGATCTGGCAAGGACCGTCGGCGCCCTCGGCAACCACGGGTCCTCCCGGATCCGTAGCCTCGCGCGCGACGTCGTGCGCGGGTGGAGGGTGGCCGTCGAAGCCTCCTGCGCCACTGCTGTAGCGGTGAAGAAGAAACTCGACAATCTCTCTGCTGATCAGATCCCGCTCCCGCGCGCTGCCGTCGACGAGAAGAAGATGCTTCCCGCTGCTGCTGAGGTACACAACAAGAAGCCGCACGTACCACCAGCAAAGACGCTTCCTGCCGCTGCCGCCGCCGCCGAGGTGCACAGCAAGAGGCTACAAGTACCACCAGCAAAGATGCTTCCCACCGCCGAGGAACACAAGAAGCAGCATTATGTACCGCCAACAAAGACAATTCCGACCGCAGCAATTCTATCGAACCACCAGAAGAACATGAGTGAGACCAAGAAGTCGTCCGTCGCCGACAACGAGAAGATGGAGGCTACAAAACGCAAGCTACGGGAGGGTTACCAAAAAGCCGATGGAGTCAAGCGTCGGCGCAGCATCCAGACCATCAAGGAGGAGGAGGGGAAGCTGTTGGAGCAGAAGCAATGCAAGAAGGATGCGTCCCATCGTATGGAGAGAGGCCCAGTAGGATGTAGGACTAGGACCTCGTTAGGCGTCAGTCGTTCTAGGCCTCCTCCTTCTCACGTGCTTTAGGGCCGAATCTTGTTCTTAGGTAGTCATTATTTGTGCATTTTTAATGTTCTGTTTACGTGTAATGAGATAGAATCATCAGTCCCGAGACATAGCATATTTTATTCTGCTACTACCTGTCCAAGAGAAATTTTATCATATGAAATCGAGCCCATGTACAAAACTATTGAATAAAAGTCCATTCTCAATAAATCATTTAAAAAATAGAACTATCAAGTGCAAGGATTTGATTAGACGTTGTGACTTTTTATAATAAATTTGTCCACATCTCCCTTCGGACCCTAAGTTATATCATCTATTCTTTGTTTTTCTTAAGGTTTTCATAACTAGATTTATATTTTGATTTATATTTTTTAGATTCATTAGTTAAAGACATGATGTCGATAGTTGGATCTTGAAACACTAGCGTCTAGTAAGCTTATAAACATGCACAAACCGTGTGAAAAAGAATAATCAAATATTATAATTATTAAAGCATATTTGGAATTGAGGATTTTTTCGGTTTCCTGCATTTTTCCTATGAAAATGAACTGTTTTCTGTCAATTTCCTGTATGATTTCTCTAAAATTCTTGCATTTCAAAGGAGGCCTAAAAGATACACTAACAAAACAGGTGAATAAAAATTTAATAAATAACTTATACTCGTTGTTTGACACTAAGACGTTTGAATGGAAGACAAGACACGATGTGGGCTAGATAATAGAGTTACGACCTTGCACTGTGTAGGAAATATTTTGGGGCCCTTAGAAATTAGGGGCCCTATACAAGCACACCGGCCGCATACCCCATAATAGAGTTATGACCTTGCGCTGCGTAGGAAAAATTTTGGGGCCCTTAGAAATTAGGGGCCCTAAACAAGCGCATCGGTCGCACACCCCTATGTCCGATCCTGACTTAAACTAACATGATTTAACGTTATCAATTAACTATTACTTTATAAATATGTGAATCAAATGATACCTAAATAGATCCTATATATTTCCTGACAGTTCAGCTCACTAGTTCAGACTAAAATTTCAACCGTCTACAAGAATCTAGCGTAGGAAGAAAGAGATGCAACTCGAATCAGCTGACATGCATGCTGTGTCCGCTGAATGCAAAATGTTACCTTGTTCGATGCATGCGCAGGACGAACATCTACATCAACCCACCGCCGGTGGCGCTGCCTTTGGGAGGCGGATACGGCTACGAGGGGTCGTTCTTCGGCGGCTACGAATACAGCTACGGGTGGTCGCCGTTCTTGTTCGCCCCCGGTCCGAGTGTGTCCGTCGGGGTAGGCGGTGGCTTCGACACACTCATTCTCTTCTTGGCGCTGGGCGCCATTGTCGGAGCTGTCAGGCGGTTCCTCAACCGGAACTACTACTAAGTTGCCAGTGCTGCCAGACCAGGCTAGCTATTGGATTTAGCGAAGGCCACCGACGACCTTCTCTGTGCGTGATACGGAGGGATTTGCTCTCGTGAAATCCTAGGAACAGTATATTGTCGTTCAGTGAAATAGTTAGGCACATTAGTTAGGGACACTTGCAAATAAACAACCAAATACTCCATGGAATGGAGAGCCATCGACTACAAAGTGCATTATCAAAATGGATTCAACTGTATTATCGCAAAAGGAATTCGAGAGGTTCATTCCAAGTGTGTGGTTACAAAGAATTCCAAAGAGAAAATATTTGATTGAGTGTTGGTGATCGACTGTTGAGTACAGGGTTTGGGTGGCAGCAGGCATTACAAAACCGGTCGAAAACCGGTAAACCGATCTAGTTTCTTGTTAACGGACCAGATCGATATCGATTTTCTAGCTGTTTTTAAAAAAAGAAATCATCCAAAACTTTGAAACTTTGAAAAAGGTTATAAAAATTGGAAAAATAAATAGACTACAATGACAATAAAAAATACATCTAAATGATTAATAGAAATGTATAAAATAAATGGAGATAAAAAAATTACTTTCAATGATGATTTCATGAGTTTTCCCATGCCTTGGAATTGAGTTGGCATGATTTCATATACAATACTTTATAATAAATATGATAAATTTCATGTGTCACACGACTTTTACAAATTAGATGATTAGTTCATTTTGATGCTACGAAGTGGTATTAAAATAAATTAGTTTCTATCTTTCTTTCCAAAATTTAAGTGACATATTTCTAATTAACTCTAACAAATATGGTGTTATATCATAAAAAGTGTGATGCGACACTCTAATATATAAAACGTCTCATAAAACTACTCCTGTGAATAGAGTAAGCTGATAACGATCCCATTTATTTTCTTTCGTATTACATCGTGATCACACATCCAAATACTTGTTTAACAGGCTATGCTTTAACCACTACGAAAAATCTAGCAAATTCATAACATCTATCGACGCATTAGACCATATCTAACATTTCATCTATATAGTCACGCAAAATACTGTTTTGTACTATTTGCAGATTGGAGTTTGAATATAGATATGAATATAGGTAAACTGTTGAAGATAGCCTTACATTTCACTTTATTCCATTCACATACACCTAGTGTTATATAAATTTTAGCAGAAATATGGAGTATGGAAAGATCAATGTGACCCGATTCCCGATTCTCCGCGAAGAATTCTTCCATTAGGGCTAGTTTGAGAACCTCATTTTTCAAGGGATTTCCATTTTCATAAGGAAAATTAGTTCATTTTCCCTAGGAAAATTGAAATCCCTCGGGAAAATGGATTTTCCATATTAGTCCTTAGGTGATGGGACCCGTTAAACTTACACGTGACGATGTTTTTATGTAATAGTTAATAATAAAAATAAATAACTACCTTGTCAAAGATCACTCATTATACAAATGTGTTTATTTTAATATATATATAATGATTTTATATTTGACAATGTGTATAAGTGACAATGCTTTGGATTAATAACATATGAAATATATTTTAATTATAATTTAAGCGGGACGAGGATCCCAATAGGGATTTATCGTCGTGGGGAAAGAAATGTCCCCTACAAATATTCGTGGAGATCTTTGTGGGAAAAAAATTTGTCGTGAAGACAGGGACGCATTAAAACCCGACGGGGAATTCGATTCCCATCCCTAGTTGGTGCCCTCGTCTTCCACCTCAGTCTCCCACTGGAAAATGCAAACTATTTTTCATACCGCTACAACAGCCCCACATTCTTCCGCACTTTCTAGCATAGGGTGGCCGACGGTTTGGCAGGGCACGGCGGCCTCACCGGAGAGGTAGGGAGCGGGACCGCGAGCGTTGCTAGACTATTGCACACTAAGGGGTTCCATCAAAACGACCGGAGGCAGCAAGTGGTCGGCGGGCCACGTAAGGGGATGGAGCAGTAGGCGTATAAGGTGAAAATTTGATCATTATAACTAGTTCTGTATTTTTTAGGGGTGCATCTGCACCCCCTAAACTCAATATAGCTTTGCCCCTGGAGCCTTGCTCGGGCGACTCGAAAGTTTTCCCGAGGCGACGGTCGAGCTTTCCCTGACTTATGCCACAGTTGGCGAAGTGGTCGCTTGCGGGATTCGCAGCGAGAAGGTAGCAGAGATCGAGCTCGGGCGAGGCGGAGATGGCACCCGAGGACGAGCTCAGCATCGGGCGAGATGGAGATTGCGCCCGAGGGCGAGCCCAGCGTCGGGCGAGACAGAAATTTGCGCCCAAGGCCCGATCTGCTTTTCCTGTTGTATTAGATGTCCCATCTGGAGATGACAGGCGGTGTGCGTGCACAGTGGCGCGACCGTAATCATGCTGTTGCGCCTGGACGCATTTGGACATGCACAAGTGCAAGTCAGTTGCTAGCATCGACACAACATCGGTGGGGCAACGCATAGTCATAGAAAAGGATGACATTGCGAGCGTGCAGAGCATATCATGATTGTATAGGGATGAAAGTGGATATCTAAATTATTAGGACAATTTAATATTTTAAAAGATCCATATGAAATTTGTTGTTGATTTTTTCTTATGCTATCAAGAACATGATCACAAACAAGAATAAAATGTTGTATAAATTATTTGATGTGTTATTTTCTCCCTGCAATGAAAAAGGTGAAAAATATTCGTATTTGTATATCTGACTTTGTATATGAATTTTATATCTATATTTGATAAGATATATGATAAAATTAAGTCTTACCTTTTATAAATCTTTATAAGCTAAATGCTAAAAACGTGAATACAAATTTGCATAGAGGATTCTATATCATATTTGTTCGTAATAAAAAATTGATATTTAAATAATTATTTATTTCATCACTACAATTGCCTACTTGAAGAATGGCATCGCGCGACAAGATTTCCGTTCTGTTACGTATCGTGCATGGTGTTTTATTTGGGCTTTGGCCCGTTAAACTTAATTAGACTAATGAATCCATGTATAACTTTTTAAGTTTCACTCCCTGGTCCGAAAGAGACTATACTACTCAATGCATGTCCCCGTGTCTAGATCGATGCTAGTATCTATCAGTCTCTATCTATTCGTGTGCATGGCAACTGACAATGGCTAGCTAAGCTCTATATAACAAGGCGTGCCAATTCTCCTAGTCCCAGTTCAATCTATCTGCACCCACCCGTTCCGCTCGTCCACTGCTCGCACCCCCCTGACTCTACTCGTCGTCACCGGCTTGCCTACATCCGCCGCCGCTACCACGACACGAGGACAGCGGGCTTCCCCTGCGAAGGTGGAGGCCTTTCTTCCGCGCTTTCGAGGCCATCGTGGGTTCAAGAAACAATAAATTCGGAGTTACGATATGAATTTCGGAAGATTTTCGTGATTAAATAATAATAACTATATTCTATGTTGATTAATGTAAATCATATGAGAAAAGATATTAAGGAAATAGCTAATTCAACTTTAATCTAAGTTATAACTTGATTAAGGATTATATTTTAATCAAATTATAGATGGAACAATTTAGCTTTGTTTTAGAAAAGCTAATCTAGTAAACATGGGGCAAATCAATATTTAATTTTGAGGACATGTTAAATAGTAAAATAAGGTTTACTAAGGGGTAGATGACATTACTACAAAGATAACGCAACTTGAGCGGACTAAATCAGAGTTAATATGAAGAAAATATGGATTTTATAAGTTTGAAGGCTATTTTAATATTAATTTCATATTAAAGTCGAGTACCAATGACTTGTGAATTTCAGGGACTTGCTTGTGATCAGTTTCAGCAAAGAGGATCGCGGGTTGGTTTTATAAAACTCCGAGGGTTTCTTACGCAAGAACACCACAACCACATCGGTTGCATGCACCATGGACCATAGATCTGTAGACCAACAGTCCAGATTAAAAGCCCCTTAATGTTATGAACTGGTATTCAACACGGGCCACCGGATCAGGGATCCACGGTGTTGACGCTTTTTCGGAGCGCCAAATACTCAAGAAGAACCGGCAGCGGTGCTCTCTACACAGGGGCGGACGGTCCGCACGCGGGGCCGGACGGTCCGCGGCCTGGTGCGAGGCGCGGTGGTATTCTCTGCGCAGGGGCGGACTGTCCGCGGCCTGGGGCCGGACGGTCCGCGGCCTGGTGCGCGGCTAGGGCTTCTCTGCCTGACGGCCGGACGGTCCGCGCCCTGGGGCCGGACGGTCCGCGCGTACGCAGAGGCGGCGGAAGTCGCCGGCGGCGCCTGGATCTCGCTCCCGGGAGGGACCCCGTCGGGGAGGAGAGATCCTAGGTGGTGTCTAGGCTCGGGTCGGCCGACCTAGACTCCTCTAATCGACGTAGAGCCGAAGAGAGACGAAGAATTTGGGGATTGGGAGGCTAAACCTAAACTAGACTAGAACTACTCCTAGGATAAAATGCGAATAAAAGTTGTATTGATTCGATTGTTGATTACAAATCGGCCGTAGACCTCTCTTTTTATAGAGGAGGGGGGCTGGACCCTTTACACGACTGGATTCCGAGCTAATTCCGCAAATCTATCCAACAAACATAGCACAAAACTCGGAACCCTAAACTGCTCTGCGCATGCGCGGACCGTCCGGCCCACAGGCGCGGACTGTCCGGACCGCGGACCGTCTGGCCTCAGGGCCGGACCGTCCGCCCGCTCAATTTGAGGCTCAACATATGCCCCCCTGCCTTTTGGTGGAGCTGAGCAAACCAAAAGCAACTAACTCGATGTGATTACATCGGTTCTTTTAGGCATCTTGCCACATACTAGGATGGTACTGTTTGAGGAAACGCCCATTCAAAGCCTTAGGCAAGTCCTTGCCTTGTAATGTTTGTAGTAAATAGGCGTTGCCAGACATCACCTGTTTTACTTTATAAGGACCTTCCCAGCTTGGTGACCATTTCCCGAACTTCCGGTCTTTATTCCTTAGAGGCAGAATGGTCTTCCACACCAGGTCCCCTACTTGAAATGATTTTGCTTTGACCTTCTTGTTGTAGGCCCTGGCTACCATGATCTTGTCCTTTTCTATTGCTCCCAAAGCTATCATCCTCTTGTCGGTCACCTCATCAATATTATCAATCATTGAATCATAATAATCAGTAGCAGTTAGATCATTTTGTCTGGCGAACCTGACAGCATTCAAACTTATTTCCACAGGCAACACTGCTTCCTGCCCATAGACAAGCTCAAAAGGAGATACTTTAGTAGCCCTATGTTTAGATATCCTATGAGCCCATAAAGCTTCAGACAAAATCTTATGCCAATGTTTAGGATTATCAGATATTTTCTTTTTTATCAAATTAATCAATGTCCTATTGCTAGACTCGGCCTGACCATTGGCCTGAGCATAATATGGAGATGAATTAAGCAGCTTAATTTTGTATAATTCAGCAAATTCACGTACCTCCTTTGACATAAAAGAAGTACCTTGATCTGTAGTTAAGGTATGGGGAATGCCGAATCTATGAATAATATGCTCAGTTATAAACTCGATTACCTCCTTGTGTGTCATGTTCTTTAGAGCAACGGCTTCAGTCCATTTGGTGAAGTAGTCAGTGGCAACTAACACAAACTGATGCCCCTTTGATGATGAAGGATGAATTTCTCCAATAAAGTCTAATCCCCATCCTCTGAACGGCCAAGGCTTAATAATAGGATGTAATTCGGCTGCAGGGACCAACTGTAGGTCGCCGAATTTTTGACACACTTGGCAACCCTTGTAGTACTTGAAACAATCAGCTATCATACTAGGCCAATAAAAACCGGACCTTCGCAACAACCACTTCATCTTTGGAGCTGATTGATGAGTACCACAAATCCCTTCATGTACTTCAGCCATGGCTAATATAGCATCATCTGGGCCCAAGCACTTAAGCAGGATGTCATTGACTGTTCGGCGGTAAAGTTCGTTACTCATCAAAACATACTTGAAAGCTGTTCGCCGAATGTTTTTATCTGTTTTGATATTGGGATTTCGTAAATAATTAAGTATAGGTGTCCTCCAATCTCTTGCATCGGCTTCATTGTCAGCCGAATCGATTAAGAGAACATCTCTGGTAACCTCGGACGGTCCGGCGCCATCATGCGGACGGTCCGCGACCTGGGAATTTGGCTCTGCACTGGTTATCAGATTTTCAGTTTTGTGAAACTTCCCTCTCTTTATCCGATAACCTGATGCATCTTGTGCCAAATCGTTAGCTCTATGATTCTCAACTCTAGAGATATGCCGAATACTGAATTCGTCAAAAGAATGAATTATGCTCCAACATTTCTCAAGGTAACTATTTAGAGTACCATCAAAACATTGATATTCTTCTAACACTTGTTGGACGACCAGCTGAGAATCACCAAATACCTTCACATGTTTTACTCCCATACCATTTAAAAGTTCTAAACCGAATAGGAGGGCCTCATATTCAGCTTGATTATTAGTGCAATAAGTTTTCAATCGGCTAGAGAAGTCAAAGGAGACATTACTTGGTGAAACAAGCACAATGCCAATTCCTTGCCCTTCATTGCAAACCGATCCATCAAAATAGAAAGTCCATGGAGTAATAGTGAGGTATGACATGTCTAGTTCATGAATATCATTAACCCGATGTTCTACAATGAAATCTGCTATGACTTGGCCTTTCATAGATTTCAATGGTTCATAGGCCAAGTCATACTCTATGAGTGCATAAGCCCACTTACCAATTCTACCACTCATAATTGGGTTATGCAACATGTATTTGATCACATCGGTTTGACCAGAAACAGTGCAATGACTAGACAGTAAATAACATCTACATTTGGTGCATGCAAAAAACAAGCATAAGCATAACTTTTCAATAAAAGTGTACCTTGTTTCAGCATCCACCAACCTTCGGCTTAGATATGCCACCACATGCTCCTTCCCCTCAGTTTCTTGTGTCAGAACAGCCCCAATGACCTTATCCTCAGCTGCAATGTATAATCGAAATGGTACTCCTGCTTGTGGTGCTTTTAATACGGGAGCCGAAGATAAGTATTTTTTGATGAGATCAAATGCTTCTTGTTGTTCTGCCCCCAAGCGAATTCGGCATCATTCTTAAGCCGAAGAATAGGGGTAAACACATCAATCTTCCCGGCTAGGTTAGAAATAAACCTTCGTAAATAATTCACCTTGCCGAGGAACCTCTGTACCTCGACTTTACAGGTCGGAGGCCCCACATTCCGAATAGACTTGATTCGGTCAGGGTCTATCTCTATACCATGTTCATGTATGACAAATCCTAAAAACTTACCAGCCGACACTCCAAAAGCACATTTACGTGGGTTCATTTTCAAACCATACTGACGCATTTTATCAAAGGCCTTACGCAAATCAGCTATATGAGAACTAAACTCAGCCGATTTGACTACAATATCATCAATGTAGACTTCCACAGTGTTTCCTAACAACTCATGGAAGATCAGATTCATAGCCCTCTGATAAGTAGCACCAGCATTTTTAAGACCAAATGTCATGACAACCCATTCAAATAAACCAATGAAGCCTGGACATATAAAGGCCGTTTTAGACGCATCTTCTTCGGCCATGAAAATCTGATTATATCCAGCATTACCATCAAGGAAGCTAATAATTCTATTTCCTGATGCATTATTGATTAATGTGTCGGCTATGGGCATGGGATATTCATCTTTAGGAGTTGCTTTATTTAAATTGCGAAAATCAATGCATACTCTAAGCTTACCTGACTCCTTCTTCTCCACCGGCACAATATTGGAGACCCACTCTGCGTATCTGCAAGGTCTAATAAAATTAGCTTCTAGCAGCCGGTGGATTTCGTCCTTGATTCGTGGGAGAAGATCTGGACGAAATGTTCTAGCTTTCTGCTTGAAAGGTCTGAAACCAGGCTTAATAGGCAGCCGATGTTCGACAATTTCTCGGCTTAGTCCAGGCATTTCAGTGTAATTCCAAGCAAAACAATCTGAATATTCCTTTAATAGACCGATCATCTCATTTCTAGAATCGGTCTCCAGGGTCTTGTTTACAAAAGTCGGCCTTGGAGTTTTACCATCTCCTATGTCAATCTCCTCCAAAGGATCGGCCGATGTAAACCCCTGTCCTAGTTTATCAAGATCTCTGAATTCCTCTATCATGTCCCCCACAGAGGAATCAGATGATCTTTGCGTGATGGCGGACTTTCCGGTCTCGAGGACCGGATCATCCGTAATACTGTCTTTTCGCTGTGGTAGATGTTCGGTCTTAAAGTCCGAACTCTTTTGTGAAAGACCAGACCATCCGGCCTTGGCGGCCGAACTGTCCGTGACCAAAGACTCATGAACTTTGTGTGTATTCATCATTTAACTTTATTTAGGATTTAGCCGATTCTCCATCGGCTCTAGCATTACAGGAATGAAACCTTTCTTATCTATACTTATGAATTGATAATCAGAAAAGTCTACTCCTGTGAGACATGTAGCAGTCTCATAAGTCCAGAGTACAGGGGCATCAGCCACAGCGATGCAGGCCGATACATCAGCATGTACTTGTTCTATGTCATCGCCTACCCATTGTATCAGCATTTGATGTAATGTAGAAGGTATACATTGATTGGCGTGAATCCAATCTCTGCCTAGGATTAAACTGTAATTTCCTTCTACATCAGCGACGAAGAATGCAGCAGCAAGGGTCTTAGTCCCGATGGTTAATTCAACGGACGTGACTCCCCTGGCTTTTGATCGAACTATCAGTTCCAACACCGCTGAGGGTCATGTTGGTCTTGACAAGTTCGTCATCTTGTTTACCTAATTTTCTGTATAATGAATAAGGCATTAGATTTACAGCCGCCCCTCCATCTACCAACATCTTAGCAATCGGTATCCCATCAATGTGACCGCGCACGAAGAGCGGCTTTAAATGATTTACCGATTCTTTTGGTTTAGTAAAGGCGGCTTCTTTAGGACCAAAATCAAACTGGGCAACAACAGGTTCATCGTCGCCGATAATAGTACAATCGGCAGAAAATGTAATAATATTTACATCCATACCTGGGTGTTCTGGAGAAGCCTCGTAGTCAACCAGGTCTTCTCCCAGCAGGTCGTCCTCTTCCATAGATGTTGTCGTGTCATTGGAGGCTTCCTGGTGAACGGCGGACGGTCCGCGTGCGGTGGCCGGACGGTCCGCGCCTGGTGCAGGTTGTCCAGAGACTTCCTGGTGAGCGGCGGAAGGTCCGCGCGTAGGGGCCGGACGGTCCGCGTTTGGTGCAGATTGACTTTCTATTTCTGTGGCCGTTTGTTTTTTTCTCAACGGCCTTCGGTCTCCATTTCTTTTGCGGTGGCGGGTATAATGGATGTGTGTCATTAAATGTCTTTTCCGCCTCTTTCTCCTGGCTCTCCTTTGCTCTTAGGCGCTGTAATTTTCTCTTTTGGGATCGTGTCAATCCCGCTGGGCACCATCGAGGCATGGAGTATTTTGGATCGGCTGTTTTGATGGTAGCCGTATCCTTTTCGGTTGTATTGGCCGATTCGCCGAAAATCATCGGCCCTTTATTGTCTCCCTGTATGACAACATCTGCGGTGCCTATTTTGATGATGTCCCTTTTTGTTGTTTTTTGAGTTGCTGCAGGCATATGCCCCCCTGCCGGATTGGTCGGCCTTGAAGGCCGAGTAGTCCGGCAATCCTGTTGGGTTTGTGCCTGGTGACCGGATTGAGCAGTGCTCAATTGGTCTTGTACTGGTGGCGTCAACCTGTTGAAGACAGATGTTTGGGGTGCCCCCCAGGCGGGGTACTGTGGCATCCCAAATGGATATGGTGGCATGCCCCACATTTGAATTGGGACATATGGCGGAGGTAAATATGTGTACGGATATGGCATAGGTGAATATGGAGGTGGAGGTGTCCATGCAGGTATGTTAGGTCTTACTAGTATAGTATGACCTTTCATTTCTTCCGATTGGTGGGGTGGTCCAATCGGCCTGACCTGGCGCTGCTCATGAATGGGTGAGCGGGGTCGCTTTGCTGGCCGGTCACTGGGGCCGGCCTTCTTTTTTACGTATTTAGACAATAATTGATCAAAAGTTGGGTCGGCTTTAACCAACCGACCAGCTGCTTTAAATGTATTTGTTTTCCACGTACCTATCTCTGGTCGTCGTGGTTTGAAAGTACGTGGACGTTGTGAATCCTGAGTACGGCCGGACCGTCCGCCGGAGCTCTCCGGACCGTCCGGTGGAGTCCCGGACCGTCCGCGCCTACGTGCCGGACCGTCCGGGATACGCAGCACGGGCTCCTGCATCTGTCTCCCTGTCTGCGCTTGCCCCCGGTACTGGAGGCTGTGATGGTCACCTTTAGGGTCTCCCCTCCATCGGGAGTCTTCTCGGCCACCACTTTCCTGCAAGAAACTTTACGATCCCCATCGGCCTCTTTAGCATTGCCGATGATTGTCTCTTTGCCTTTATCGGCTGTGTTTGGCCGAACTAGGACTTTCTTGCCCTCGAAGTCAATCATGTTCATCGGAAAGGGCTCTGTATCCACCTGCATTTCCTGAAATTTCAATCGTCCTTCGTTAATGGCCGATTGAATCTGTCGACGGAATACATTACAATCATTAGTGGCATGAGAAAATGAGTTATGCCACTTGCAGTACGCACGACGTTTTAGCTCGTCGGCGGATGGAACAGTGTGATTTATTTTAATATTACCATTTTTGAGTAATTCATCAAATATTCTATCACACTTACCAACATTAAATGTAAACTTAACCTCCTCTTGTCGTTTCTTTTGAACCGGCTGTAAGGAGGCACAAGCCGAAGATTTGGCCTGTTTTGGCCAAACCATTTCAGCAGCGTACACTTCTGCTGACTCGTCATCTGAGCTACTTTGGTCGCATTCTACTATATGTACGTTGTGACGTATTGTTTTAGCCGTTTCTTTGCTCCGGCTTTCGCAAGCCAAAGCTCTCTGGTGTAACTGTGCTAGTGTAAAAAATTGGATGCCTTCTAGTCTTTCTTTTAAATAATATCGTAGACCATTAAAGGCTAATCCTACTAGCTGTTTTTCTGCTAAATGAATTTGAAAGCATCGGTTTCTTGTATCTCGGAATCTCCGGATGTAATCATTAACCGATTCATCTTTTGCCTGTCGCAACGACACTAAATCTACCAAATCCAACTCATAGTCACCGGAGAAAAAATGATCATGAAATTTTTGTTCTAAATCCCCCCATGATGAAATGGAATTAGGAGGTAAAGTGGCGTACCATGCAAATGCAGTTCCTGTCAAAGATAACGAAAATAAACGTACGCGAAATGCCTCTGTGTCGGCCAACTCTCCTAATTGTGCTAAAAATTGGCCTATGTGTTCACGTGTGTTCTTCCCTTGATCACCCGAAAATTTTGTGAATTCGGGTATCCTGGTTCCCTGTGGGTATGGGTGGTGATCAAATCGGCTATCGTAAGGTTTCCGATATGATTGCCCCCCAGGGACCATGCTTACTCCGAGCTTATCTCGGAACGCCCCGGCTATTTCTTCCCTTACTATATCAATGGCAGCCGGTGCGAGACCACCGGCTCTCTGGTCAAACATAGGTGGGGTTGGCTGGATATTAGCATGTTGTCTTTCCCCCCATTGGTTTGAGTTACGTGTTGCATTTCCATTTGCTCTATATGGCTCATATGTTTGATCGTTTCTTTCCGGCCTTCTAGGTGGGGCCGGAAAGCTTTCCTGGGCTTTGGATCCTGAATTAATGGGCTGGTGCATTGCATAGTGTGATGGGAAGTGTTGCTGGGACGGGTGAGGATTCAGGTAGCAATCCTCCTCAAAAAGGTCATGCGCGGACTGTCCGGTCATTGGCCCGAACCGTCCGTGATTATGTGCGGACCGTCCGTCGTTGTACGCGGATGGTCCGACTGGGTAGTTTAGATTCTGTGTCGTGTGTGGTGGTTCGGGCACATATCTAGGTAACTCATTAAAAATAGGCCCAACTGTTGTTGGCCCGGACGGTCCGTGCTCACGTGCGGACGGTCCGGGCATGTGCAGATCGGCTGGTTTGCTGCCGATTTGCGGTTGCTTAGGGTATGTGTCCATCGGCATCCCATAAAGGGGTTGTGACTGGTCGTGACAACCTGTAGCCGATGTGTTACACGCGTTATCTCCTAACTCAACCTCGTGCGAAGGAAAATTTGCGGTACTAGATTTATCAAATGCACGTACTAGTCTCTTAAGATCGCTTTGCATATCCCCTATGATGTTCTGCATTTGTTCCCGCTGATCTTCTACATAATTTCTAAGAGATTGCAGATCGTTGGTATTACTTACATTGGGGATATCTGGCGTGGGTTGGAGCGAAGCCGGATCCGTCGCCCGATGTCGGACGATCTTGTTGTTCCTGTCCACTTTGAAGTTGGCCAAGAACTTTGCTTTCGCCTCCTGGATCATCCGTTCCTTGTGCTCCTCGAACTGGAGCTGCTCGTCAGCCGACAAGGTTTCCCAAGTCGGCTCTATGATGTTGCTTGGAGAAATATCAGAGCTATCCCTTGAACCGGCCATTGAGGGCCGATTTGATGAGCTTAGATGTGTTTTCCCCAGCGGAGTCGCCAAAAAGTATGTTGACGCTTTTTCGGAGCGCCAAATACTCAAGAAGAACCGGCGGCGGTGCTCTCTGCACAGGGGCGGACGGTCCGCGCGCGGGGCCGGACGGTCCGCGGCCTGGTGCGAGGCGCGGTGGTATTCTCTGCGCAGGGGCGGACTGTCCGCGGCCTGGGACCGGACGGTCCGCGGCCTGGTGCGCGGCTAGGGCTTCTCTGCGTGACGGCCGGACGGTCCGCGCCCTGGGGCCGGACGGTCCGCGCGTACGCAGAGGCGGCGGAAGTCGCCGGCGGCGCCTGGATCTCGCTCCCGGGAGGGACCCGTCGGGGAGGAGAGATCCTAGGTGGTGTCTAGGCTCGGGCCGGCCGACCTAGACTCCTCTAATCGACGTAGAGCCGAAGAGAGACGAAGAATTTGGGGATTGGGAGGCTAAACCTAAACTAGACTAGAACTACTCCTAGGATAAAATGCGAATAAAAGTTGTATTGATTCGATTGTTGATTACAAATCGGCCGTAGACCTCTCTTTTTATAGAGGAGGGGGGCTGGACCCTTTACACGACTGGATTCCGAGCTAATTCCGCAAATCTATCCAACAAACATAGCACAAAACTCGGAACCCTAAACTGCTCTGCGCATGCGCGGACCGTCCGGCCCACAGGCGCGGACTGTCCGGACCGCGGACCGTCTGGCCTCAGGGCCGGACCGTCCGCCCGCTCAATTTGAGGCTCAACACACGGCTCATAATACGATCGCGCGTTGATCACATCTGAGCCCTTGGATCATCGATCATGATTTAATTAACTGAAGGGTTTTTCATCCTTCTAATCTACACTGCCCACGATGGAATCAACGGTCCAAAGACCCTCATCCCACAGCCGAGCAGAGCGGCATCGCGCACCAACGAGGCGGCGGCGCCATCGCCGGAGTTGATGCTCCCGCGCGCTGATGCCCTAACACAGTCGCGGATAAGCCGGTATGAAGCGGAGAGGATCATGAATCGGGTGTAGGGATCCTTACTCGAAACTGTGGTGGTGGTTGCACGGCTCACGTCATGAGGTGGCACACGGCGGAGGAAATGCTCCGTTGAGCAATTTTGAGGTCCCCTAGCATCAACTCCACCCCGGTGAAGCTTTGAACGCACGTGGAGAGCTCGGGCGACACTCCTTGGCTTGTTGCCGAGATCCCTTTTGACAATGCAACACGCGCAGCGGCGTTCTCCGCTCTTCCTCCCTACGTCGGTGGCACCGTCGGTGTAAACTAGCTTCCCGATGAGGACTGTCGCGTCCAGGGCTGGCGAGGCTGCCTAGCGACGAATGAAGGGGGTGGGGGGGTATGCGATGCCTGGGGCCGTTTATATCTACATCAGAGATTCATGGTAGAGGAGATAAGGTAGCATGGACACGAGTTTGTTGGGAGTTTGTTGTATCGGAGAAGGGATGAGGACGACGCTGGACAGACATGCCCACCTGGCGGCAACACAAGATAGAGGACACTGGGGTTACGACTTTTCATGAATGCGCCTCTGCGGCGGGGTTCGAGTTGGGCCGATAGGTGGCCCATGTGGGCATGCGTCACGTGGGGTGGGAAAGGGACTGGGCCATGAATCTAAGTGGCTCGATTAGGTAAGTTGGTTTCGTTTTGTTTTTTTCTATTTGTTAAGTTGGTTTCGTTTTGTTTTTTTCTATTTGTTCTTTTATCAGTTTTTTAAATTCACATAAAAATCCAAACTCCAAATTTATGTTCAAATGCAACAATCCAAAATCTCGGCATGAATGCAAATTATATATATTTATATATTTATATATTTATATATTTATATTAATTATTTTATTCCTTTGTTTAGGCAAGGGCTCAGAATATGCCATACACACATTTTGTTTCATTTTAGGAAAATATTACTTTTGAGTATGTGATCAAATTTGAAGTTAACAACCATAAAGAAATGAATGTCCATTACCTTACTTATATAGGGGAAAATATATAATCTTTACTAGGGATTCTTTTACTTAAAATACTTTTAAAAAGTGTTAAAGGTTACAAAGGAAATAATGAATAGAATGAAAATCTTTCTTCTAGTTATTGCTTTCAACTTAAACTTTAGTTTTAGGATTTGAATCTAAATTTTGAACTACCCAATTTTTTTACATTACTATTGACTTAATTTAGAAAAATGTACTTTATAGAGAAAGTAATTTATTATTGAAAGCCATTTTAACTCAATCTTTTGAAGAAACGTTTATAAATCCCAAAAATAGAATTTTGGGTGTTACAAGGAGTCAAGCAACACGAGTAAGGATGTATTTCTGTGAACATATATTATTTTTTATTGAGGTTGTTCGGTCATGTATGAGATTGTTAGATTATGTTTTCTGAACCCATATACAACAGGTGAATAATAATATCAGTCGTACATCAGTTGTTCCTAAAGTTGGAATGACTTTTGATTCAGAGGACACCGCTTATGACATGTACAATAACTATGCTGGCGGGATCAGATTCACCATTAGAAAGAGCACGACAAGACACTTGCTAGATTATGTATTCCTTAACACTAGTCATCACCTTTTTTATGGCATATTTAACTCACTGTTGCTAAACATCTTGGGCATGTTATTCAGAAGCATCATCGAAAGTTTATGCCTGATTTTAAGAGTTGTCTATATGAAGAAAGATCAAAGATTTACTTCAATAAAAAGAGGCATGACTTGTTGAGGGAGTACAATCTTGAGGATAATGTATGGATGTCAAACCTAAATGAGTTGAGGGATGAATAAAGTTGTCAATAAAAGATTTCATAGGAAATTGGGTCTTTCGGAGCTCCTCATAGAATGTGAGAAGGTATTTGCTAGTCTTCGTGCAAATGAGGTGAATGCATATTTTCATTCACGACAAAAGATTCTGGCTACTTATAGCCCAAATTACCTATGTTGAAGACTGCGACCGAATCATATACAAGGATAATATTTTTAGAGTTTGAGACAGAATTTAAGGATCAATTTTTATTAACCGGCCAATTGTTGCACGACGAGGGGTCAATATTGACATACATGGTTACACAAATGCAATCTTCTCTTGGAGCATTAGTTTGATTTTACACTGCAGATATGACAATCAGTTGTTTGTGTAGAAAGTTCGAATCTATAGGTATATCATGCAAGCATGCCCTTAAAGTCTTTAACATAAAAGATATTTTGTTTTTGCCATCACAATATATACTGAATAATAAATGATCAACCATATCCCACGAAAAGAGAAAAGGGAAGAAAAAGAAAAGTGGCACTAACAAAGGTACTTATTGATCCTACTAATTCTATCAAAAGAATCATTATTATGTGGCCTGCTTTTTTATTTATTGATTGGTTTAAGTTATATTACTAATTGTAGGAGAGTATTGTCATACCCGAATTTAAGGAACAAAGCCGGGTGCATCTCATATATGCGCTAGAGAAGACAACACATATAATAACAGAGTGCATAGAGATAAATTTCATAATTATCATAAATGTACTTATTACATAGCGGAAGTCTTACAAAAATAAATAATAAAATAAATCAAACTAAATATTAATTTCCTGGCGCCGCAAAGCTGACTGGGAGACGCCACCTAGATCAAGTCGAATGCCTCAGTGTTAGGCGGCTCCTCTTCGACCACCTGTTCTTCTCCTGTGAGGGGGTGTGAGACAGCAAGAGTGAGCTCACATACATTCATAGCTCAACAAGTTGTGGGGAATAATGTGCATGAACTCACCCAAAGGTGGGAGTTCATGTGAAGTGTAAGGCTGATCAATAAAATAAAGGTTGAACTTGAAGCTGAGCATTGCTTTTATAAGTTGGTCAAAATTTTATTAGCAATTACTAAGTATAAGTAAATACCAAACCTTAGTAATAATAAGTAAAAGTAATAATAAAATAATCCCAATGCGATGAATAATGATAAATTGAGTTTTAATTCCATAGATTAATCATGTGAGGGTCCGAGCTGCTCATGACCGTGAGCACGACTAGTATACCAGTTTTACACTCTGCAGAGGTTGCACATCTTTACCCACAAGTCATGTTACCCATCTACCAAGAGACGACCAATCCCATACACCTCTACCGAGGAGGCGAGGCAGGGATCCCTTGCCTGACCGCCATCACAGCAAAATCAACCAAGGACCTCCCTACACTAACCACTCCCCTACTACCCTTGCCCCTATCGGGTAAGGTAGTCATCCACTAGATTTCCTGGTTAATCAGCCAAGGGCATCCCATACTACCCTTGTGGTAGCACTGTTTTCCCTGGTGGTCGCTCCATGTTCCCCTTAACATAATGATATTAACATGAATAGTAACAATAAACAGAGAATGAAAGTGTAATCATGAATAATGTATCTCCATTCCCAGAACCACAATAAGCAATAGCAAGCACTACCCAAAAATATTCAGTGGCAAAACAAGGTATAAAGATAGCCAAAACTTGGGTAACCTATTGGATCCCATCAAAATTAACCTATGCAGATCATTATGATTCATAAGAAACATGGCTGGGTAAAAATAAGTGATCAAGGGCACAACTTGCCTTCAATGAGCTCCTGCTCAGCAACTTCTATCTGCTGGACCTCAGGATCCACAGTAGCTTGCTCGTCTACTCGCATCAACACAATACATGCATTGTATAGCAAAATTAACATCAGACCAACATGTAAATAAAATACACAATAATAATCTACACACTAAAATACGATCCTAGAAACATGAATCATAAATTTTGGAGTTATAGATTTTAAGATATGAATTTCCAAAGGTTTTACGTATTTAATACAAGGTTAAGTGAGAGATAAAATTAAATGTGTCTTTCATGGCAAAACAGTGACACTAATGGATAAACAATAATATTATAAAATTATAGAAATTAGAATGGGTTAATTTGGACTAAGTATGCATTTTATATGAATTAAACAAATTACAGCCAATATTTTCATATTAAAGATCCATTTCTAATTAATATTCTCTGATTTTATAACACCTTGGACTGGGCGCCAATTACCAGAGACAGTAGGGGGGCTTGGCGCAAGTAAACCCTAGACTCATACTGCACCGTGGTTGGACTGCGGGTTGAAACCGAGAAAACCTAGGGTTTCTTATACAAATGTAACAGTCGAAGGGGTATCGGCCGATTACAGCTGTCCGATCTGAAACGAGGCGCCTAGATTAGATCGGTCGAGGTCCCGCTCCCACTTCCCCAACCACCGTTGGATCGGGGATCCACGTCTAGGATCTGACCAGAGCTATTATAAACTAATACTTGCTTACAACCGCCCGATCCGCGATCAACGGTACAACTCAAATGCGGTGAAGGGGTATTGCAATTTCTAATCTAAGTCGTCTAGAACTGATCCGGCGGTCAATCCGCCCCGCCCCAGACACTGCTCAAACTCCGGCGGCGCACAGACCAGTGACGGCGGCACCATTGCCGGAGCATGCGTCACCAGCGATTGCCGCCCCTAAACTCTACTCCGATCGCAGAAGTACGAAGCGATAACTGTAGGGCATTGCGTAGGACGCTACTCACCACGATTTGAAGAGGCGAACTTAGCTCCCCACGGCGCACGGCGGAAACCGAAGTTCGACGTGCAATTACACGCGTTTCGGTGGGGTTCGACTCGAATTGAGGGCACAGACGGCTTTCCCAGACGAAGGCGATCTTCCAGGACAACGCTGAGGACAGACAACGCGCGGTGATGAGATTCACCGACGGCGGCTTCTTCCCGGGTGGACACGACGTTGGCTTGCAGTGGGGTTAGTGGCGGTCGTGAGGGCAAGAATGATGGGAGAACTATGCGTGCCCGGGGGTCATGGCACTATAAGGGCGCGTACGTGGTCAGCGCTTCAACGCCCGGGGCCGGATTCCGTGATTTTTGCCGCAGCGGCGACCCGCCATGCGCGCGAGATGGCGTGATGGAGGCGAGCGGGTCTTGCGGCTGGTGCATGGGCCCCGCGTGACAGCGAGCGTGCGATGGCGCCCAAATAGCTGACATGCGGGCCAGGTTCATCAGCGAAAGACGCGAGCGCGAGGGAGGGGTGGCTGGCCAGTGGGGCCAGCGCAACAGCGAAACAGCATCCACGCGAGGGGGAGGAAGCTGACACATGGGCCCATGGTGTCGGCGCCAGGCTTCTGGTGTTGGGCTGCGCGGTGTGCTGGGCCAGAAGTGGAGTCAGTCGGCCCATGTAGCTTTTTATTCTTTTCTTTTTATCTTTTCTTTTCTTTTCTCTATTTCTAAGTTCAATTTGAATTCAAACTTGTGCCAAATTTATTCTCTATTATTTTTGTGAAATTAAGAAGTACCAATTCTGAAAATAAAATTTTTCTTTATATTATATACTCTCCTTTCTTTTCTCCCCTTTTTCCTTTAATTCTTCACCTCATCATCATTATTATATTTTTATCCATTTTATTATTATTGTATTAAATGCACAAACAAAACTCCAATATGATGCAATGGTTTATTTGTGTCTTAGTAAAGTTTTACTCATTTTTAAACATGATCAGTCACATGTGATGATAGGTAATGGTCACCAAACATTGAGATCAACTCTATTTTTATTGTTTACATATTTGGGTATTACAAATCCTACCCCCCTTAACAAGAATCTTGTCCTCGAGATTTAGGAAGGACTAGGGAAAAGACGGGGAAAATCTATTCGTAGCTCTTCTTCTCTTTCCCATGTAGCCTCATCCTATCCATGATGAATCCATTGCACTTTGCACATTTTTATTCATTTTACTTCTTGTGACTCGAGTCAGTGTATCGAGAATCTTGATAGGATATTCTGCATAAGTCAGATCATCTTGAACACTAAGGTCCTCCATTGGTAGCTGCTCTTGAGGTACCCTGAGACACTTCTTCAATTGTGATACATGGAAGACATCATGTACATCCGCAAGATGATCAGGTAGTTCCAGTTGATATGCAACTTCTCCCACTCGCTTTAAGATCAAGAAGGGTCCAATAAAGCGAGGGGACAACTTTCCTTTGACTTTAAATCTTCGCATACCCCGGAGTGGTCACACCTTCAAATAGACATGATCACCCTCCTTAAACTCTACCAGTCTTCTCCGGGTATCAGCATAGCTTTTCTGCCTTGACTGCGCAGTTCTCAAATTCTCCCTAATTTGATGGACTTGTTCCTCTGCCTCTTGTATAATCTCTGGTCCAAAGAATTGCCTTTCACCAATTTGATCCCAATACAATGGAGTCCTGCACTTTCTGCCATACAAACCTCAAACGGGGACATTTTCAAACTGGCCTGGTAGCTATTATTGTAAGAGAACTCTGCATATGGTAAACTCTTATCCCAACTACCACCATGTTTAAGAGCACTAGCTCTTAACATATCTTCTAGTACTTGGTTGGTTCTCTCGGACTGCCCATCAGTTTGGGGATGGTAGGCCGAACTAAAATTCAATCTTGTATCCAAGGACCCGTGCAACTTCTTCCAATACCGAGAAGTAAACTGTGATTCCCAGTCTGACACAATCTTCTTTGGCACACCATGTAAGCATACAATATGTGTCATGTACAATTCTGCTAGCTTGGCTCCTGAATACGTTGTCTTCACTGGAATAAAGTGGGCTACTTTAGTTAGCCTGTCCACAATCACCCATATAGAGTCATACCCAGCAGATGTGCGGGGTAATCCCACAATGAAGTCCATGCCAATCTCTTCCCATTTCCACTCAGGTATCTTAAGCGGGTGCAGTAAACCAGCAGGTCTTTGATGTTCCACTTTCACCCTCTGGCAAACATCACATAGTGCAACATGTGAAGCAATGTCCTTCTTTAATCCATACCACCAATACTTCTGCTTCAGGTCCTGGTACATCTTAGTACTACTAGGGTGGATAGAATAAACTGAGTCATGTGCCTCCTTCAATATGGTTTCACGAAGACTATCGATATCAGGAACACAAATCCGATTCTTGAACCATATCGTGCCCTGCTCATCTTCCGTGAAATTTGGGCCTCTACCGTCTGTTATCAGATCCTTGATCTCCTGAATTTTGGCATCACCGATATGACCCTTTCGTATTTCTTGCCCTAAGGTAGGTTCCAATTCGATGGTAATTCCTTCAGTATGAGCAACTATCCCCAGATTGAGCCTCTCAAAATCTTCTGCTAACTCATCGGGTAACTGGGTGACAATAGCTGCATGGACCTGCCCCTTCCAACTCAAGGCATCCGCAACCAGATTCGCCTTGCTTGGATGATAGTGAATTTCCAGGTCATAATCCTTGATGAGCTCCAACCATTGGCGTTGCCTAATGTTAAGATCCTTCTGAGTGAAAATGTATTTTAAGCTCTTGTGATCAGTGTAGATTCAGCACTTGGTTCCCATAATATAATGTCTCCAAAACTTGAGAGCATGCACAACGACTGCCAGTTCCAAGTCATGAGTAGGGTAGTTCAACTCATGTTTCCGCAACTAACAAGACGCGTAGGCAATGATGTGTCCTTCCTGCATAAGCACACATCCCAGGCCTTGGAGACTTGCATCACAATATATATCAAAATTCTTCTGTAGATCTGGCATAATCAGCACTGGAGCAGCCATCAACTTAGATCTCAATTGATCGAAACTCTCTTGGCATTCCTCAGTCCACTTAAACTCCTTGCCCTTCTCCAACAATGAGGTCATAGGCTTAGCAATCTTGGAGAACCCTTCAATGAATCGCCGGTAATAACCTGCGAGTCCCAAGAAACTCTGGATCTCCGAAACTGTACTTGGTGTCTTCCAATCCATTATCGCTATTACTTTATCCGGATCCACGACAATTCCTCCCTTGGAGATGATATGCCCAAGAAAATGTACTTCATCAAGCCAGAAATCACACTTGGTAAATTTGGCATAAAGCTGATTATCCCTAATTTCTGTAGCACCATCCGCTAATGCTCCTCATGCTCACTATCATTCTTGGAATAAATGAGAATGTCGTCGATGAATACTACGACAAATTTATCAAGGTACTCCATGAACACCTTATTCATCAGATTCATAAAATAAGCTGGTGCATTGGTTAAGTCAAATGACATGATTGTGAATTCATATAGAGCATATCGGGTTGAGAAAGCCGTCTTGGGAATATCAGATGGCCTAATCTTCATTTGATGGTAGCCCAACCTGAGGTCAATCTTAGAGAACACCCTAACACCTCTCATCTAATCAAATAAGTCATTAATACGAGGTAACATGTACTTGTTCTTAATGGTAACATCATTAAGTGATCTATAGTCCACACACATCTGTTGTGAACCATCCTTCTTCTATACAAACAGCACTGGTGCTCCCCAAGGTGAGGAACTCAGACGAATGTACCCTGCCTCCTGCAACTCTGTTAACGGCTTCTTAAGTTCTTGTAACTCTTCTACGGACATTCGGTAGGGGCGTTTAGAAATAGGAGCAGTCCCAGGTAAGAGATCAATAACAAACTCAACTTCCCTCTCCAGTGGCATCCCTGGTAACTCCTCTGTAAAGACATCTGGAAAATCCCTAACCACACGGATGTTGTCACCAACAAACTCCTCCACTATAAAGAACATCGCACATCTGGAAGAGGTAGTTACTGCAATTTCAACTTGAAATCTTTCTCCTTTAGGGCTGGTGAGTTCTACAGTACCCCTACCACATAGTATACTGGCCTTTGCCTTTCTTAACCATGACATACCAAGGATCAGATCTATACTACTTGCCTCTAATATTATAGCAGTAGCCCAGAATTCTCTTCCCATAATTGTTAATGTCAATCTTTGTGTCATATGATTTGCCTCAACAGGCCCTTTAGGTGTAATTACTATCATTGGTGTTTTCATATTTTGCAGTGGTATCTCATTTGTGTTAGCATATCGAGCAGACATAAATGAATGTGTAGAACCAGAATCAAATAATATGGTCGCAGGAATTGCATTAATATAAAACATACGAAGTGCGATGTCAGCACCATCAGGAATAGCATCCGCGCTGACTTGATTAACCCTAGCAAAAGAGTATCCCTTGTCAGGAGTCTGTTGCTTGTTCTGAGCTGGTGTACCAGAATTCCCCACCGGACAAGCATTAGCATAGTGCCCAACCTGACTGCACTTGAAGCATGTAGGGCCAGTCTTATGTCCTGTAGGCCTCGCCAGGGTGCCAGTGGGGGCAGCCTGACGAGTGGGAGGTGTCTGTGGAGACCCCTGTGGAGTGTACTGAGCTAGGCGTGGTCCTCCTCCTGGATGATTTGGTGTACCCTGTGGAACGTAGCGAGGATGAACACTGCTGCTACCGTGCCCCTGGGTAATGGCCTTCCTCTTCAAATCTCCCAATTGAACACGCTTGTGTTCAATAGCAAGAGCCTTATCCAGTAGTCTCTGAAATGATGGAAATGTGTGAGCAACCAGTGCATACTGTAGGGGCCCATTGAGTCCTTCTGTGAAGTGCTCTTGCTTCCTTTCATCATCTGCCACCTCATCAGGAGCATATCTTGATAGCTGGATGAATTTGTCACGGTACTTGTTGACAGACTTGTTGCCTTGCTTCAATGACAGAAACTCCTTCTTGATCTTCATCAATTCAGTAGGAATCTGGTAGTTTCCGAACTGAGTTGTGAATTCCGCCCAAGTAATAGTATCAGCAGCATCATGGGCAGCAACATAAGAATCCCACCAGTCAGCAGCAGGACCTGTCAGACGATTAGAAGCATAAAGAACCTTCTCCCGGTCAGAGCATTGGGTGATGTTGAGCATCTTCTCAATTGACTTCAGCCAATCATCAGCATCTAGTGGATCTGGCAAACTGGCGAAGGTCGGTGGATTGTGACTCATAAATTCCCGGTGCTTATCCCGGGGTGGAAGTGGAGGTGGTGGTGAAGGCAGTGGTGCTTGCTGCTGTTGCAGTTGCTGCTGCACCCTTCTCTCTTGGTGTATCACCTCTCGCTCTTGGCGCATCTCTCTCCTGGCGCATCTCTTGGCGTCCCTACCGCATCTATGCATGCATGTTCGTCATGGTATCTGTTATCTGCTGCATTATCCGCATCTGGGCTGTAACTGCGGGATCAGCTTCGGCTGGTGGAGGATTGGGAGGATCCATCTCAGGTTGTTGTTGTGGTTGTGTGAATATCCTCCGAGTGTGTCGATTGGGAGGTAGATCAATTCCACCACCCTTCCTGGTATTGACCATCTGAGTTAGAAACATATGGTAAGAAAGAAAGGATTGTAGACAAGGCATGTAATTACGAAGCATGTTACTTTGGGGATTTATTAGCTAAGTGTGTCACCTACTAAAGCTAATTCATTACCTTATGGTGGTTCATACTAAGATGTCCATCTATTCTATTTCAATCAATCAAAGAAGCAAATCTAGCATTGATCATCAGAACAATCAACCAACATTTTTAATAGAGAAAATAATTTTAATTTTTGTCTTAGGTCACCTATCTCTTAAAAAGGTCATAAATGTAGGATTCCAAGGTGTGAAATCCATCTTGTCTCAGAGTAGAAAAGGTAAGAATAATCAGAGTAGAACAGTAGAAGGTGAGACAGGATCAATATAAATATAGAAAGAATCAGAGTAAGGTAAGTAGGTAAGGGTTTTGTCCATCTCTATCTAGGTTTCGTCCTACAGTCAACATTTCCTCTGATACCACTTCTGTCACACCCGGATTTAAGGAACAAAGTCGAGTGCATCTCATATATGCGCCAGAGAAGACAACACATATAATAACAGAGTGCATAGAGATAAATATCATAATTATCATAAATGTACTTATTACATAGCGGAAGTCTTACAAAAATAAATGATAAAATAAAGCAAACTAAATATTATTCCCTGGTGCCACAAAGCTGACTGGGAGACGCCACCTAGATCAAGTCGAATGCCTCAGTGTTAGGCGGCTCCTCTTCGACCACCTGTTCTTCTCCTGTGGGGGGTTTGAGATAGCAAAAGTGAGCTCACATACGTTCATAGCTCAACAAGTTGTGGGGAATAATGTGCATGAACTCGCCCAAAGGTGGGAGTTCATGTGAAGTGTAAGGCTGATCAACAAAATAAAGGTTCAAGCTGATCATTGCTTTTATAAGTTGGTCAAAATTTTATTAGCAATTACTAAGTATAAGTAAATACCAAACCTTAGTAATAAAAAGTAAAATTAATAATAAAATAATCCCAATGCGATGAATAATGACAAATTAAGTTTTAACTCCATAGATTAATCATGTG
Organism: Zea mays; assembly: GCF_902167145.1. Classification (NCBI taxonomy): domain Eukaryota; kingdom Viridiplantae; phylum Streptophyta; class Magnoliopsida; order Poales; family Poaceae; genus Zea; species Zea mays. The sequence continues at coordinate 98,103,007 of NC_050101.1, forward strand.
AGGGTCCGAGCTGCTCATGGCCATGAGCACGACTAGTATACCAGTTTTACACTCTATAGAGGTTGCACATCTTTACCCACAAGTCATGTTACCCATCTGCTAAGAGACGGCCAATCCCATACACCTCTATCAAGGAGGCGAGTCAGGGTAACACTAGAGGCCTTTACAAAGTTCCACTAGCTTCAGAAAACCCGCTGCAGTTTATAGGAAGCTCTAGTGCAGGGATCCCTCGCCTAACCGCCATCGCAGCAAAATCAACCCAAGGACCTCCCTACACTGACCACTCCCCTACTGCCCTTGCCCCTATCAGTTAAGGTAGTCATCCACTAGCTTTCCTAGTTAATCAGCCAAGGGCATCCCATACTACCCTTGTTGATAGAAGACGCGGCCCGATCTTCCGTGAGATACGATAACTTGATTGAGTGGAGATCTCGACGTTGATGATCCAAGGCTCCGAGCGAACGATTCCTCGTAATCACTACACCATGGCTTCGTTGGTTATCACCCGTGACACACGAATGACCTTGCCACGAAGGCTTATCCCTGCAAGCGCAATCAAGAACACAAGCAAGACCAGGAAAGAGGCGCAACCAAAATTGTATTGATTACGGGATGGGGTCTCACAAACCGATGACGGCGACACTGTTCGATTGCAGAATTGATCTAAGCAAAACCCCAAAACCTAATGTGGCGGCGGCTGCTGAATAAATAGAGTATTAGGGCATGCGTGACCCCTAGACTCGCCCCTAATGGGCTTCGACGAGATACACGGCCCAACAGCCCAACAGACGGTGTCGCAGCACCAAAATAGAATCTGAACGCTGAATTGTTTCGACGATTCCTGTTGACTCCAAATGAATTTTAAGGTGGAACCAGTTGGGTTGGTTAGATAATCTTCTTATCTTTCCAACCATATCAAGTCCGTCACAATCAGAGTCCGGATGCATCCTGGGCATCCATTTTAGTGCAGACTAGTCCTGAACCCGAGATGGAGTCGCAGCCGAGTCGGACTTGATCTCCTTCCTGTTGTGGCCGCCCTTGCTGCTCCTCCTCAACACCTTGGCCTTTCCCAAGTCCTTGCTGGTCCTCTCTAAGGTACCTAGTCATCAAAACATCCATGGCCCCAAGCGTAAGCTCTAAAACACAATTGACTAGGGTAGAACGTACCTGGAGATTTAGCTGTCGTGCACGAGATCGTGTTATCGGTCCATTCATTGTATGTATAGAAGTGATGTCCTCATCATCCTCCTCCTCTTGAACTAGAGTCGTCCTCGACTCGATCTCATCTTTGTCACCCATATATGGCTTCAAATCTGAAATGTTAAAGGTGGAACTAACCCAAAAATCTGGAGGCAACTTAGGTGGTAATCTAGGGGGTATCTCAGAGGGAAACACATCCATATACTCTTGCAAAAGGTTAGCAATAGCCGGTGACAAAGCAATAGACGTATCATCAATGGAATAGAAAACATTTTTGCACACTAAGGCATAGCAAAGTCCAACAGAGGCATGTAACTCAACAAGATCAGATTTAGTGGCTAGCAAAGTAGGAGTTTTAACTTAATAGGTTGCTGATTTTCAGAGTTCAAAACACCTTTTTGCTTAGCATTAGTCTTTTTCTCATGTTCAAAGTGGACCATTTCAGTGGGAGTCATAGGAAGCAACACGATTTTCTTTCCCTTATGCATGAAAGTATATTTATTAGATCTACCATGGTGAATAGCATCAGTATCAAACTCCCAAGGATGTCCCAGTAAAAGAGAGCAAGCATCCATACTCACCACATCGAAATCAGCAAAGTCATGGTAAGAGCCAATAGAAAAATGCACCCTTGCTATTTTTGTTACCTTGAACTTACCGCTGTTGTTAAACCATTGAATGTGATAAGGGTGGGGATGTTGTCGTGTGGTCAAGCCAAGCTTCTTGACCACCTGAACGTTCACCAAGTTGTTGTAGCTACCACCGTCAATGATGGTATGTACACGGCAGTCCTTGACGATGAGGAACATGTTGAAGAGGTTGTGGCGCTGTCTGTTGTCGTTGTCACTAGCCGTGGCACTCAAAGCTCGTTGCACAATCAAGGTCTTATAGGTCTCGGTCGCTGTTGTACCAAGAACCTCTTCATCACCATCATAAGTCTCTGCAATGTTAGCTCCAACAATATCTTCATCTTCCACATCAGAAGCACTAACATACCCACCATCACCAGTAGCAATGTATGCCCGTTTGCTGGGGCAATCTCGCTGAATATGGCCAAGTCCCTGGCAGCGGTGGCACTTATGTCGGAGGAGCGGCCTGTGGAAGAGGTGGTCGTAGCAGGTTTTGCTGCAACACCTAAAGGCACCAAGGACTTGCTATTGTTGTGTCCCTGTGATGCCGAAGGTGCAGTGCTGCGTGTGCCGCTGGTGGAGGAAGATGTGGACGTCTGTATGCCCGAAGAGGATGACGCCTTGGCTTGCACCGGTGGCTGGTGTGGCGCGAAAGTGCTGCTCCTCCGCTGTTGATGACCCTGCAATTCTTTTTCTGCCAACATAGAAAGATGGAACAAGCGTTGTATAGAATGATATTCTTTATAATCAACAATATCCTGAATCTCCTGCCTCAACCCCCCATAAAACCTAACCATTTGATCCTCCGGATCCTCAACTACCCCACATCGTAGCATACCTTTCTGAAGCTCTTGGTAGTATTCTTGTACCGACATGTCTCCCTGATCTAAGCGTTGCAATTTTTCGAAGATCACGTCTATAAGAAGGGGGAACAAAGCGAGCTCACATCTCCTCCTTTAACGCATTCCATGTTTGTGGTGCAACACGTGTGTTAACAAGTTCATTCCACCAAATGATAGCAAAATCTCTAAATTCACTAGTGGCTTGTCTAACCCTATGCTGCTCAGGAACAAGATGGGAATTAAATTTTTGTTCTACCGTCATCTCCTAGTCTAAGTAAGCTTCAGCATCATAAGAACCCATGAACGGTGGAATAGATAACTTAATCTTAGCAAATGGATCATGGTCTGGTTCAGAATTATGATGACGACGTCTACCATTACCTCCCATACCTTGTTGATTACGTGCGAGGCGTTGTCGTAGCGGTGCATAAACATCGTCGTCATCATCGTCGTCGTCCACAGGAGAGTGAGCTAGGGCTGGAGTTGGTGGTGGGGGACGAGCCTCCAGTACGTCCATGCGTGTAACAAGTTTAGCAACTCATCGATCAAGCTGTTCATAGGATGTCGTCGCAGAGTCCTGGTATTTTTTAAAAGCTTCAGTCATCGCGCGCATCATCTCCTTCAATTCCAACTGAGAGACACACTCATCGTCGTTAAGCTTAGGCCCCTTGTCCTTGTCCATTTGATTCTTTGGTCCTGTCATTGTTAGCACAAAATAGAGACAAAAAGGCAACAAACAATATGAACCCTACAACTATCTCTTAGGGTGGTGGTGGTGGTGGAATACAAATTATGAAGCGTCTTACCCCGCTCTTACAACGTTCTTACCAGCACTGCAGGTGGCAAACGGTGACCAGTGTGACTGTCCAACGAGCATGGGTGTGATTGCAAAGGAGTACCTGTTCTGCTCGAGAGAAAGTTGGAGTTCTGAGAAGGCTGACTAAATATATATATGTGGCACATAAGTCAGTAACAGATAGCAATGCTGAATAAGTGTTCCAAGTACTCGTCCTAGTTGCTGGCCTAGAAAATGTAATAGAACAGTTGGACCAAGGCACAAGAAAGGAGGTACAAGTATATGGGTGCAGCAAGAAAACAGGCTTGAAGCAAAATAATCACAGAGGTGCACAGAACACTGTTGTTTCTGGTTATGTGCTACCCTTCTTTTTTTGCGATTTTTTTCAAATATTTTTTTTATATTTTTCTATTTTGCAGCAGCACATAAGAAGATAACACACCAAGTTTCAGATTTTTTTTGTGCAATGACGCGTCCTCTGGAATTTCTGCAAGTTTGCCCTAAAATCGGAATAAATGTTTAAAAAATGAGAAGTCCTATTTCCAAGCCGAATTTGAGAATTTTCAAAACAGCGAATCCGGCAAAGCCGGAAAGAATCGGATGCAAAATTTAATTATGTGCGATTTGAAAAAATGGGCCCAATTCAAGTTCCGAGGTGAAAGTTATGGCCGTTTTAAGTTTGGACTCCGAATCAGGGTTTCTGGCGAGGTGTTGGAAGGGTGGGGGTTCGGTTTTTTTGGATAGGGTCGGTTTTAGAGATAGAATCAATTTTGTGGATAGGGTCGGTTTTAGAGATAGGATCTATTTTGTGGATAGGGTCGGTTGTAGAGATATGATCTATTTTGTGGATAGGGTCGGTTTTAGAGATAAGATTTGTTTTGTGGATATGGTCGGTTTAGATACAGGATCTGTTTTGTGGATAGGGTCGGTTTTAGAGATAGGATCTGTCTTGTGGATAGGGTCGGTTTTAGAGATAGGATCTGTTTTGTAGATATGGTCGGTTTTATAGGATGGAAGTGGATGGACACAATCAAACTGAACCAAAACAAATCTAAACCAGCAACCAAACTCAACCTAGAACATGAACTCAGAACTGCGAACTCTAAAACTGAATTGTGCAAAGGCTAAGGAGATGGTTTTAGGTCGCAATAAACTGATCGTACTTTTTTTTGCTTTTTGTGGACTATGGGACGAAACAAAACTAATCTAAAGGTAGGATTATACCTCATGGGCAACCTAGAAATCTGATACCAATTCATAGAAGACGCGGCCCAATCTTTCGTGGGATACGATAACTTGATTGAGTGGAGATCTCGACGTTGATGATCCAAGGCTCCGAGCGAAAGGTTCCACGCAATCACTGCACCACGGCTCTGTTGGTTATCACCCGTGACACACGAATGACCTCGCCACAAAGGCTTATCCCTGCAAGCGCAATCAAGAACACAAGCAAGAACAGGAAAGAAACGCAACCAAAATTGTATTGATTACGGGATGGGGTCTCACAAACCGATGACGGCGACACTGTTCGATGACAGAATTGATCTAAGCAAAACCCCAAAACCTAATGTGGCGGTGGCTGCTAAATAAATAGAGTATTAGGGCATGTGTGACCCCTGGACTCGCCCCTAATGGGCTTCGACGTGATACACGGCCCAACGGCCCAACAGACGGTGTCGCAGCACCAAAACAGAATTTGAACGCTGAATTGTTTCGACGATTGTCATTGACTCTTGATGAATTTTAAGGTGGAACCCATTGGGTTAGTTAGATAATCTCCTTATCTTTTCAACCATATCAAGTCCGTCGCAATCGGAGTCTGGATGCATCCTGGGCGTCCATTTTAGTGCAGACTGGTCCTGGAACCCGAGATGGAGTCGCAGCCGAGTCGGACTTGATCTCCTTCCTGTTGTGGCCGCCCTTGCTGCTCCTCCTCAACACCTTGGCCTTTCTCAAGTCCTTGCTGGTCCTCTCCAAGGTACCTAATCATCAAAACATCCATGGCCCCAAGCATAAGCTCTGAAACACAATTGACTAGGATAGAACGTTCCTGGAGATTTAGCTGTCGTGCACGAGATCGTGTTATCGGTCCATTCATTGTATGTATAGAAGTGATGTCCTCATCACTTGTGGTAGCACTATTTTCCTGGGTGGTCGCTCCATGTTCCCATTAACATAATGATCTTAACATGAACAATAATAATAAACAGAGAATAAAAGTGTAATAATGAATAATGTATCTCCATACCCAGAACCACAATAAGCAATAGCAAGCACTACCCAAAAATATTCAGTGGCAAGACAAGGTATAAAGATAGCCAAAACTGGGGTAACCTATTGGATCCCATCAAAATTAACCTATGCAGATCATTATGATTAATAAGAACATGGCTGGGTAAAAATAAGTGATCAAGGGCACAACTTGCCTTCAATGAGCTCCTGCTCAACAACTTTTATCTGCTAGACCTCAGGATCCACAGTAGCTTGCTCGTCTACTCGCATCAACACAATACATACATAGTATAGCAAAAATTAACATCACACCCAACATGTAAATAAAATACACAATAATAATCTACACATTAAAATATGATCCTAGGAACAGGAACCATAAATTTTGGAGTTATAGATTTTAAGATATGAATTTCTAAAGGTTTTATGTATTTAATACAATGTTAAGTGAGCGATAAATTTTAATGTGTCTTTCATGGAAAAACAGTGGCACTAATGGATAAACAATAATATTATAAAATTATAGAAATTGGAATGGGTTAATTTGGACTAAGTATGCATTTTATATGAATTAAACAAATTCTAGCCAATATTTTCATATTAAAAATCCATTTCTAATTAATATTCTCTGATTTTATAACACCTTGGACTGGGCGCCAATTACCAGAGACAGCAAGGGGCTTGGCGCAAGTAAACCCTAGACTCATAGTGCACCGTGGTTGGACTGCGGGTTGAAACCGAGAAAACCTAGGGTTTCTTATACAAATGTAACAGCTGAAGGGGTATCGGCCGATTACAGCCGTCCGATCTGAAACGAGGCGCCCAGATTAGATCGGCCGAGGTCCCGCTCCCGGTTCCCCTACCACCGTTGGATCGAGGATCCACGTCCAGGATATGACCAGTGCTATTATAAACTAATACTTGCTTACAGCCGCTCGATCCGCGATCAACGGTACAGCTCAAACGCGGCGAAGGGGTATTGCAATTTCTAATCTAAGCCGTCTAGAACTGACCCGGCGGTCAATCCGCTCCGCCCCAGACACTGCTCAAACTCTGGCGGCGCACAGACCAGGGACGACGGCGTCGTTGCCGGAGCATGCATCACCTGCAATTGCTGCCCCTAAACTCTACTCCGATCGCAGTAGTACGAAGCGGTAACCGTAGGGCATTGCGTACGACGCTACTCACCACGATTCGAAGAGGCGAACCCAGCTCCCCACGGCGCACGACGGAAACCGAAGTCCGGCGAGCACTTACACGCGTTCCGGTGTGGTTCAACTCGAATTGAGGGCACAAACGACTTTCCCAGTCGAAGGCGATCTTCCCGGCCCAACGCCGAGGACAGACAACACGCGGTGATGAGATTCACCGACGGCGGCTTCTTCCCGGGCGGACATGGCGGTGGTTTGCAGTGGGGTTAGTGGCGGTCGCGAGGGCAAGAATGAGGGGAGAACTAGGCGTGCCCGGGGGTCGTGGCACTATATGGGCGCGTACGTGGTCAGCGCTTCAACGGCAGGGGCCGGATTCAACGATTTTTGCAGCTGCGGCGCACCGCCATGCGCGCGAGGTGGGCGAGATGGAGGCGAGCGGGTCTTGCGGCTGGTGCGTGGGCCCCGCATGACTGTGAGCGTGCGATGGCACCCAAATAGCTGACCTGCGGGCCAGGTTCATCAGCGAAAGACGCGAGCGCGAGGGAGGGGTGGCTGGCCAGTGGGGCCAGCGCGACAGTGAAACGACATCCACGCGAGGGGGAGGAAGCTGACACATGGGCCCCATGGTGTCGGCGCCAGGCTTCTGGTGTTGGGCTGCGCGGTGTGCTGGGCCAGAAGTGGAGTCAGTCGGCCCATGTAGCTTTTTATTCTTTTATTTTTATCTTTTCTTTTCTTTTCTCTATTTCTAAGTTCAATTTGAATTCAAACTTGTGCCAAATTTATTCTCTATTATTTTTGTGAAATTAAGAAGTACCAATTCTGAAAATAAAATTTTTCTTTATATTATATACTCTCCTTTCTTTTCTCCCCTTTTTCCTTTAATTCTTCACCTCATCATCTCTATTTCTAAGTTCAATTTGAATTCGAATTTGAATTCAAACTATTGCGAAATTTATTGTCTATTATTTTTGTGCAATTAAGAAGTACCAAATCTGAAAATAAAATTTTTCTTTATATTATATACTCTCCTTTCTTTTCTCCCCTTTTTCCTTTAAATCTTCACCTCATCATCATTATTATATTTTTATTCATTTTATTATTATTTTATTAAATGCACAAACAAAACTCCAATATGATGCAATGGTTTATTTGTGTCTTAGTAAAGTTTTGCTCATTTTTAAACATGATCAGTCACATGTGATGATAGGTAATGGTCACCAAACATTGAGATCAACTCTATTTTCATTGTTTACATATTTGGGTATTACAAGTATTTAGATAATGCAATAGCAAACAAAGACAGCTGCGCTGCTCCAAGTCAGTCTTCAACCATGCATGGCGATTCCATCAAATATCAATCCCCTTTGGAGGATACACAAGTCTCTTACTTGGAGTTGACCAAGATGTTGAACCAGCTGTTAGGAAATTACATTTTGATGGAGTGCCGGATGATGAAATTACATTTTGATGGAGTGCCGGATTCACCGACGGCGTGATTGAGGCATGCGGCTACCCGCGCTCCGAGTTTCGGGACGTGCGTGGCGAGATCGTCGTGCTGCTCCGCGGCGCCACGGATGACAGCGTGGCCGAGCAGCTCTGTGCCGCGCTCGACGACGTCATGGTCGAATCCCTCAAGACGCTGCTGGTCGCGCCCGTCCCGCACGACCTGCTAGCGTCCACAGACCTGGCAAGGACCGTCGGCGCCCTCGGCAACCACGGGTCGTTCCGGATCCGGAGCCTCGCGCGCGACGTCGTGCGCGGGTGGAGGGTGGCCATCGAAGCCTCCCGCACCACTGCTGTAGCGGTGAAGAAGAAGCTCGACAGTCTCTGTGCTAATAAGATCCCGCTCCCGCGCGCTGCCGTCGACGAGAAGAAGATGCTTCCCGCTGCTGCTGAGGTACACAACAAGAACCCGCACGTACCACCAGCAAAGACGCTTCCTGCCGCCGCCGCCGAGGTGCACAGCAAGAGGCTACAAGTACCACCAGCAAAGATGCTTCCCACCGCCGAGGAACACAAGAAGCAGCATTATGTACCACCAACGAAGACGCTTCCGACCGCAGCAATTTTATCGAACCACCGGAAGAACATGAGTGAGACCAAGAAGTCGTCCGTCGCCGACAACGAGAAGATGGTGGCTACAAAACGCAAGCTACGGGAGGGTTACCAAAAAGCCGATGGAGTCAAGCGTCGGCGCAGCATCCAGACCATCAAGGAGGAGGAGGGGAAGCTGTTGGAGCAGAAGCAATGCAAGAAGCATGCGTCCCATCGTATGGAGAGAGGCACAGTAGGATGTAGGACTAGGACCTCGTCAGGCGTCAATCGTTCTAGGCCTCCTCCTTCTCACGTGCTTTAGGGCCGAATCTTGTTCTTAGGTGGCCATTATTTGTGCATTTTTAATGTTCTGTTTACGTGTAATGAGGTAGAATCATCAGTCTCGGGACATAACATATTTTATTCTGCTACTACCTGTCCAAGAGAAATTTTATCATATGAAATCGAGCCCATGTACAAAACTATTGAATAAAAGACCATTCTCAATAAATCATTTGAAAAATAGAACGATCAAATGCAAGGCTTTGGTTAGACGTTGTGACTTATAGAACTATCAAATGCAAGGGGATCACGGGAGGATTGGAGGGGATTGAGAGGGAAATAAACTAATTTCCCCCTTGATCCCCTCCAATCCTCCCGGGATCCCAGGTCACCAAATCAGCATTAAGTTAGATTATCTATTCTTTGTTTTTCTTACGGTTTTCAAAACTAGATTTATATTTTTTAGATTGATTAGTTAAAGACATGATGTCGATAACTAGATTTATATTTTGATTTATATTTTTTAGATTGATTAGTTAAAGACATGATGTCGATAGTTGGATCTTGAAACACTAGCGTCTAGTAAGCTTATAAACATGCACAAACCGTATGAAAAAAGAATAATCAAATATTATAATTATTAAAGCCAATTTGGAATGCAGGATTTTTTCGGTTTCCTGCATTTTTTCTGTGAAAATGAACTATTTTCAGTGAAATTCCTGTATGATTTCTCTGAAATTCTTGCATTCCAAAGGAGGCATAAAAATACACAAACAGAACATGTGAATAAAAATTTAATAAATAACATATACTGGTTGTTTGACACTAAGACGTTTGAAAGGAAGACAAGGTATGACCTTGCGCTGCGTAGGAAATATTTTGGGGCCCTTAGAAATTAGGGGCCCTATACAAGCGCACTGGCCGCACACCCCATAATAGAGTTATGACCTTGCACTGCGTAGGAAATATTTTAGGGCCCTTCGAAATTAGAGGCCCTATACAAGCGCACCGGCCGCACACCCCTATGTGTGACCCTGACTTAAACGAACATGATTTAAAGTTATCCGTTACTCATTACCTTGCAAATATGTAAACCAAACAACACCTAAATAGATCCTTTATATATATACTACATCTTTCCAAACAGTTCAACTCACTAGTTCAGACTGAAATTTCAATGTTTCCAAGAATCTAGCGTAGGAAGAGAGTAAGAGACGCAACTCGAATCAGATGACATGCTTGCATGCTGTGTCCGTTGATTGCAAAATGTTACCTTGTCCGATGCATGCGCATGATGAACATCACTACAGCAGGAACAGTCATTTTCGGCGGCTTTAGGCCTATTTTCGGCGGTCCCTGGCCGCCAGGAAAACAAGCCGAAAATAAGCAATTATTTTTGGTGGCTGACACCTAGCCGCCGAAAATAAATGATTATTTGCGGCGGGAGTGTCTGGCCACCGAAAATTTCCCGCGACTATTTTCGACGGCCTCGGGTGGCCGCCGAAATTAATAATTTCAGAGTTTTTTTTTTGAAAAAATGCAAAAAACAGCAAATTCATCAACAATATAATCACAATAAAATGACAAAAACATTAAATACCGAATTACACACAGAGTATCACACTTCTTCACAACCACATTGTAGTTTACCAAAATGGTTCACAGTTCACAAATAGTTCACCACATCACAGTTCACAAATACATCATCACAATTCACAAATAGTCCATTACAACATAAAACAAAGTCACAATTTGGCACAAAACTCAAACCATAACATATCAGGGTCGTCGGAGTTGTGACCACTGCCTCCAGAAGCGAAAAACTCGTTGACGAAGTCGTGTAACGGGTTTAGATTCTAAAGAAAAAGAAGACATTAATAACGACAATGTTTACATGATCATTATTTAAACAAATTGTTTGTCAAACTAACCTCTCATGTAGTAGCTCCCTCCCCTGCATAAGCTCCTCCTAGTGCTGGTATCACCGGTGGTGCCGTGTTGTGGCCCATGACCCTGGATCCCTACAAAATCAAGTTTAGTCAAGATTTGAAAGATTAATACAAACGACAAGTCTTAACTAAATTAAAGAACCTGAGGTGGAGGTGGCGGAGCATGTAATCCCCACTGAGGCATCGTCGGCTAAAATTGAGGGAAAACAAATGGTTGCTGCTGTGCCTGCTCTGGAAACAGAGACTGTTGCAAATACAATATATTAGTTATCGGACCAATATCGATCGTGTTGAGAATAAATAAGACACTCGAGTTCATTGCTTGTTGCGTCTGTGCGTTGTAAGCAGCCATGTACTCTGATTGCTGTTGGAGGAATGCCATTTGTTGTTGCCGCAGCTCTTCACGAAACCTTTCTTGCAACTTCCTCATAGCGTCCTCCATGCTAGATACAGAGTGCCGACTACGGCTGCTACCACAACCCGCCTGCGACGAAGAGCCTCCATGAGAACGCAACTCCGTCGAATCGATCACACCGGTAAAACTAGAATATCTTGAAAAACAAGAAAATTAGTTATTCGGTCATAGTTTCTGTCGGAGAGCAAATCTCCGGCCGGGTGGCGGAGTGCACCCGCCCTAAATCCTAAGATGAGGAGGGGCTTAGGCGTTTTGCTTGTTGGTTAGGAAAACGGGAAGAACACAAGAACACACGAGGTTTTAGAGTGGTTCGGGCCGCCGGAGCGTAATACCCTACTCCACTGTGTGATGTATTGCTTGTGAGCTTGTATGAGCTTGCGAGTCTAAGGTGGGATCTAAAAGATTGAGCCTGTATGTAATGTCACATGCCTCCCCTTTTATAGCTGAAGGGGCATGCACAAAGGTACTGGGCCCCGACATGTGGGCCCAGGGACATAAAGAATATAGCGCTTGGAGCCACAAATGTTTGCTGTTGGGGCAATCCCCTTGTGTCCTGTCGCCCGAGATCTTCGTATCCTCGGCATGCAGGGGAAGCTTCTTGTAGAAGGGAAGGTGAGTACAGTGCGCCGCTCGGCACGGGCGCATTGTTCGCCAGTAGACTAGATAGGCGCGCCGTCTGCTGGATGACCCTGACATCGTCTGCCAGCGGATTGGACAGGGCGCATTAAATGCCGAGAGGGCACGTCGCTCGTCAGCGTGGTGGCAGGCGGCGAGTCCTCTCCATAATAAATGCAAAGGTTGCATGGCTGCATGGGTCTTGTGTCAAGTTCGGCCCGTTGGCTTATGTCACGGACCACAAGCCACGCGACAGCAGTGGGCCTCCGCCTGAGCGGGGAACGTAAGGCAAGGCCTGGACACGTGCCGGCACCGGACCCCTACTCAAGTCGGGGTCCTCCTCGTCCCGAGACCTTGCCAAGGCCTGGCCCTTACTCGAGGGACCCGGCATGCCTTCTTGGGAGCTCCGGAACCGTTCGCATAGGGGTCTGGTATCCCTCGGAGGTCCGGATCCATCGATGCACCACGGGACGTATTATCTTTCCTTGCCACGTGGTGCCCCTAGTTCTGCCCATGTGGTGGGGTCGGGTGCCGCTCTCCGTATGACCTGGAGGTGTCGTACGAGTGCAGCACCTTCATACTGTAGAAGAGGGTACCCCTGATTCAGGGTATCGACAGTGCCCCCTGGGCCCGCCTCAGGGGAGGATGCGAGCATGCAGGTGGGACCAGAGTCTGATTGGCGGTTGGACTGCTGCTCCTGCGTGCCTGTTGATGCAATTACTGCCGGCCCGTCTATGGTCATGCCAACTGCTATGCCTATTCCCACGGCTGATTGGCCCGTGACCATCGTACTTAATGTCACTATTGGGCCATGTGCGGGGGTGCCTCGAGTCGATGCACTGATTCTGAAAAATTTACCTTTTTAGACTTCCGTGACGGCCCTGAGAAGGCGTGGCATTGGTGCAAGCGGCGGTGCAGTTTTTTCGCACCCGGTAACCGGCGCGCCAGTTGCATGACATGTGGGCCTGGGCCCCCGTGTTGGACCACCGGTTGTAGCGAAGCTGAGGGGGCACACAGCCGCGGGGCGGTTTGTACGCTTCTTGCGCGGCGGTTCGCCTCATTGACCGCTGGTTACGGCGAAGATGAAGGAGCGCTTTAATCGTGTGGCGGTTGCATGCCCCTTGCGCTGTGGTTCGCCTTCCTGACCGCTAGTAGCCCCAAAAATGAAGGGGTGCGTGACTGTGGGGCAGTTGCATGCTTCTTCTTTGGGTCAGTCTATATGACATGTGGGGCTTGGCCCCCGTGTCATAAGGTGGGAACCTTGGTGCACGTTGGGGAGACTTTGCCCGTGATGCTTCGGGGGCGCGAGTGGGGAGATCTGCCTTTAAAAAGGGGTCGATCTCCCGGGCAGTAGACATGCCTCGCCCCTCTTGCGACCATCGCGCCCTTCCGCCTTCCGAGCCTCCAGATGGGGTGCGCCGGTGTTCTCTGGAGGGATCCGCGTCAAGGCCATCCCTTCCGGCGACCTCACCGTCAGAGAGCTTGCGCTCGTGGTTGTGCCACCGATCTTGCCTTCCTCTTGCTATCGTTGGAGGAGCGCAACCCCGTGGGGGTTGGTGCTCTTCCACCATCATTCGGCTTTAAGGATTTTCATCACACAGCCCGGTCGCAACCTCCGGCCGGTGGTCATCCACAAGGATGACTACCAGCCTTGTGGTGGAGAGAAGCGAGCCGGGCTGCGGCCTCCCCCCTGCCCTCAGCTTCAAGGATGTTCATCATCCGCGCTGGGGAGGAGGGCAAGCCGAGTGGGGGCTCCGCCTTCCGCGTGGGCTGGCGGCCCGCTTCTTCCTCCAGCATTTGGGGGAGAAGGTCGTTTGCCAGCCCTGTGAAGAAGGCAAACTCCGGGTACACGGGGCCGACCGTCTGAGGCGCCATCAGCTGCCGTGTGTCTGGCTCCTCGGCCTGGGTGGCTTTGGTGCCGCCTCCGGCTGCCTCCTACCGCTTGGATGGGGCGTGGCTGTTCGTCCACCGCATAGGCGACGGTCGCGCCGTGCGCGGGCCGGCCACACCCACAGCTTCTCCTGCGCCGCCGGCCGCACCGGGGGGGTCGTACAAGACGTCGTACGTCGCGGGGGCGGTGGTGGCGTTCTTGGATGGTCTTGTCCTCACTCCCGCAGCGAGGATGGGAGCGAGGACCTCTTCGCACGTGCTGGGGCAGCCGCCGCCCATCGGTGCAGAGGTGGTCGCTTCCGCTGGTGGGGCTGATGTGGTCGCCGTCGCTAGTGAGGCTACCCACTGCAGAGGTGGTTGCCTCCGCTGGCGAGACCGTCAGCGCCACCTGCCACCAGACCCTCGGCTCTTTGGCTTTAATGGCCTCATTGTCGCCCCCCGTAGGGATACAGGGGCGAGGACCTTTCCGCAGCGGCGTACATGCTGAGGTGATCGCCGCTGCTGGCGAGTTGTCGGTGCAGAGGTGGCCGCCACCGTCGGTGCTGATGTGGTCGCCTCCGCTGGCGAGCCGCTCGGAGCCAGCTATCCCGCGGCCCTTACTGGTGTGGAGGTAGTTCATACCTGCAGAGTAGAAATGGAACTAGGGCTCCACTTGAAAATAGATGTAATACTTTCGCTTTTTGTAAGGTACTCAAGAGTACTATTTATTAAGCAGTATTAACACTTATCTATTTTCAACTTGTTCCTACTGTGTGTGATATCGTTGACTCCTCCCTAGTACCTGGCCCCCTGCCTGGGATGCAGGCTTAATGTGTCGAGGTTGGATACCAGCGCATCTGAAAAGATTGTCAACAACCCTCGGGAGGCAAACTCGCCGAGATCTGGATCTGTACACAACTAGGGAGCGTTAGTAGTACACCCATAAGGCTCCCTGTCTGACATTAGCCATCCTTTGACACATGCTCGGGACTCGCAGGTTTCAATCCGGGTGGCCAAGTTGCGTGTCGGACCCCCTTGGGTCGCGGTTCTAGATACTAGGACACTTGTCTCAGGGCGGTGGAGCGTGCAGGCCCACGGTACAGGACCAGGCTGAGCGGCTGCACGGGCTCCGGACCACCCCAGGAGACTAATGTTCATTCTCTAGCTCCGGTCCTGAGGTTGTCGGACCCACAGGACTTATAGCCCCAAATACTAGGTACCCGTCACAGAGTGGTGGAGCGTGCAAGCCCACGGTACGGGACTAGGCTGAGCGGCTACACGGGCTCCGGACCACCCCATGGAACAAGGTCCCGTTCTCTAGAGCCGACCCCCAGGCTGTCAGGCCTCCCAACTTTCGTATCGGGGGCCCTAGACTGCAAGCCTGGCTGCTCAATTCGGATGTCGTAACGTCAGGACAGATAGGAACCGAACGAGTGGGTTAGATAAAAGGTATTATCTAAAAAAACTGCAAGGTAAGACCATGGAGCAGCGAGGTGGATCTATCATAGGGGCACAACTGAGGGGGTAGTTTTTATTTATAACTCGTCATGCATGTGTGCAGACCAATAGACCGGGTTTATGGGGACAGACCCCACCGATTTGTCGTACACGTATGCGTTATCTAGTTACAAAAAAGGGAAACAGATTCGACCCCTTAGTCTTGCTCTATGGATAGAACTTACAGAGATGTTTCGGCATCGGGGTAAGGTACTCCTCCAGTCGTAGCTAGATGGCTGCCTTTGGGTCGGTGCATTCCTGTTACCTCGAAGGGTCCTTCCCAGCTGGGGGAGAGTTGTGGAGCCCTTCTTGGTTTGGTACTTGCCGTGGGGCTAGGTCCCGACCCTGGGTTCCCATCTGCATTTGACTCGGGAGCCCTCGTCTTTGGCTGTGGCCACTTCTGCATGTACCTGTCTGCAGCCTGGACCCATGGGGAATCCAGAAGGACCTCCGGAGGAAGGCATGCTTCAGCTCCGTAGATCGGGGAGCACGGGGTCCCTCTAGGGTCTGTCTAGTTGTCTTCACCGGAGTAGGAGCCTCCGGCAAAGACATCTTTTAGGTCCCCCTCGGGTGACTGATACCCGAGGTCCCGCTCAGCCACGGCCACCTCGCCGTCGTCCACCTTTTCTTTGCCAGGTCGGCGACGAGGTGGTGAGCCGTCTTTGGAAGACTGCTCGCGCCGCTCACTGATGTGTTTTGCAAGGTCAATGATCTCGCGGCACTCCGCGGCGCTGTGGCGACCGTTGGGGTGCATAGGGCATGAACCGCTGTTACCCCTCTGCGACCGTGGGCGTTTGTTGCGGTCGCCCTGGCCTCCGGTCGCGGCTGCGACTACCAGAGCGGTGGACCGCGGCTTCTGGTAGTCGTGGTCCTTCTTCTTCTTTCCGTCTCGGGGAACGGCCCCCGAGCCACCCGACTGGGCAGCTCCAGTTTGTGGGGCCAAGTGCCATGCACTTCCCTCGGCGGCTCTGGCGCATTTATCGGCCAGAGCGAAGAGCGTGGGGACAGTTTCCACGTCATGTGTGGCCAACTTCTCCAACATTTTTTCATCACGTACTCCCTCTCAGAAGGCCGTGATGATAGAAGCATCAGAAATACGAGGTATAGTACCTCGCACCTTGGTGAAGCGGGAGATGAACTTCTGGAGGGTCTCCCTGGGCTCTTGCCTCACCGCATGGAGGTGGGCCTCCACACCGTGCTGCTGGTAAGCGCTGGCGAAGTTCGCAACGAACCGCGCGCAGAGCTCCTCCCAGGAATAGACTGATCCTGGGGTGAGGTTCATGAGCTAGGTCTGGGCAGGTCCAGACAAGGCCACATGAAAGTACGTTGCCATCACAGCGGTGTTTCCACCTGCTGCTGTGATGGCGGTAACGTACACCTACAGGAACTCCGATGGGTTCGATGTTCCGTCGTACTTTTCTGGCAGGTGCGGCCGGAACTTGGGTGGCCATGACGCCGCGCGGAGATGATCCGCAAGAGCGGCACAGCCCACACCAGCCAAGGGGACACCCGTTTGGGACCGGGTACCCATTGGTGTCTGTGGCGCAACTGCAGCGAAGTCTTGATCGAGGTTGCGACCGTCGATGTTTTGGCGGCGCTCGCGCGCCCTTTCCAAAGATACCCGGGCATCCTCTCCCGCACGCCTGCGGTTGAGTTCTGCCCGGAGGTCGTTGGTCTGTGCGCCCCTTACTGAGGCGAGCGCACAGACGTTGACGCCTCGTGTTGGCGTCGGGATGACCGCGTCCTCGACCTGGTCGAGGTAGAGTGTGCCATACCGAGTAGTCAGTCGACGTCGTCCCGCCATTGCTTCATGGCCCCCAGTGAGGCCGTGGAGCTCGGAGGGTGTCGCAACAACTCCCTGGCCGCCGACAACGCCCCCGGAGATGCCCTCGATGGAGTCTGGGATGTTTGCGCAGCCGTGTGCTGCCGTGCGGCATGCACAACAGTAGTGCCTGGCACTGGGCGACTGGGAACCTGCGGTGTGGAGGAAGTAGCTTCTCCCTCCACCGCGAAGTCTACCGAAGTCTCGACACGGTGCTCAATGATCTGCACCATCATGCTTGGTCAAGGAAACAACAAAAACCTAATGCCTGGCCCCTACTTGGCGCGCCAAATGTCGGAGAGCAAATCTCCGGCCGGGTGGCGGAGTGCACCCGCCCTAAATCCTAAGATGAGGAGGGGCTTAGGCGTTTTGCTTGTTGGTTAGGAAAACGGGAAGAACACAAGAACACACGAGGTTTTAGAGTGGTTCGGGCCACCGGAGCGTAATACCCTACTCCACTGTGTGATGTATTGCTTGTGAGCTTGTATGAGCTTGTGAGTCTAAGGTGGGATCTAAAAGATTGAGCCTGTATGTAACGTTGCATGCCTCCCCTTTTATAGCTGAAGGGGGGCATGCACAAAGGTACTGGGCCCCGACATGTGGGCCCAGGGACATAAAGAATATAACGCTTGGAGCCACAAATGTTTGCTGCTGGGGCAATCCCCTTGTGTCTTGTCACCCGAGATCTCCGTATCCTCGGCGTGTAAGGGAAGCTTCTTGTAGAAGGGAAGGTGAGTACAGTGCGCCGCTCGGCACGGGCGCACTGTTCGCCAGTAGACTAGACAGGCACGCCGTCTGATGGATGACCCTGACACCGTCTGCCAGCGGATTGGACAGGGCACATTAAATGCTGAGAGGGCACGTCGCTCGTCAGTGTGGTGGCAGACGGCGCGTCCTCTCCATAATAAATGCAAAGGCTGCATGGCTGCATGGGCCTTGTGTCAGGTTCGACCCATTGGCTTATGTCACGGACCACAAGCCACGCGGCAGCAGCGGGCCTCCGCCTGAGCGGGGAACGTAAGGCAAGGCCTGGACACGTGCCGGCACCGGACCCCTACTCATGTCGGGGTCCTCCTCGTCCTGAGACCTTGCCAAGGACTGAACCTTACTCGAGGGACCCGACATGCCTTCTTGGGAGCTCCGGACCCGTTCGCACAGGGGTCCGGTGTCCCTCGGAGGTCCGGACCCATCGATGCACCACGGGACGTATTATCTTTCCTTGCCACATGGTGCCCCTAGTTCTTCCCATGTGGTGGGGTCGGGTGCCGCTCTCCGTATGACCTGGAGGTGTCGTACGGGTGCAGCACCTTCATACCGTAGAAGAGGGTACCCCTGATTCTCGGTACCGACAGTTTCAATATTATTGAAAAAATTCACAAGTTAATACCGTCCATGCGCCTTTCCTCCAATAGAATGCACAACTTCAAAGTCGATGGTAGGCGCTCCTCGCCAATCGTAGTCTTCTCCATACTTCCTAACCATCTCCTGCTCTTATGTCTCCTGCAATACAATATGAAGGTTCAGCACACATGTAATTTATAGCTATATGGCAAGAAAACATTAATCCTAACAACAACTAATCATACGCTCAACGATCGCTTGACTACATAGCTCATCGGAGGTTTCACTGTTTTTCGCTCTATGCCCTCTCCTATAAACATTGATTGGGCTCGGGACAACTCCAGTTTGAGCCTTCTGCAAATATATGAGTTTAAACCGGTTTCATTTCTGAGTAAAACAGAATACTACATACTCACCATTCGCTTCGCCAACCGAATGTGTCCATCAGCCCATAGGTATGGTTGACTACGACCTCATCATCGTCCTCGTCCTGCTGATGTATCTTCCTATGTCGATTCCTGTTTGACTTCTCAATCCACTCTAGAAAAGCCCATATCACACACAAAGCCTTGTAAGCCTGCGACCGGTGTTCCATCCATGGAAGAGTTACCTGCATCTAAAGCGTTAGCTCAAAATTACATTCACATCTAAATGAGCTGCTAAATTAGATTTTTACCTCAATGTACTGTTCTACAGTCAAGTAGACATCCAAATATTGTCGAAAGTTGTTGATAAAATGCCCTCGGCGCTTCATGTACGCGTTCACAACGTGTAGACGAGCATTGGAAAATGCATCCCTACACACCTTCTTCGCATTTTTCTCTAATACTCGGTCTGCATGCTCTTGAGCCTCAGGTTCCACACGATAGCGTCTCTATCCAACATCGAAAATAAATTTAGTTTGAAACAAATCATAAAATGTTAGTTTGAAACATTACTCTTACCCAAAAGTCGTGCTTGACGACGCCTTGAGCTGTTCCATATGTAGCATGTGGAGCTAGTGCGAAGTGTGACCAGCTAGTGCAAGGATCCAAAGCTCGCAATGTGGCTTTTTTGTTCCTTGGATTTCATTTTTGCTTTGGTGCAACACACTCATCAGTAGTGACATCGTTACGGTCTCCGACTAGTGAGTTCAGTGTAACACCCTCATCGATAGTAAAAGTGGTTGGCAATTCTTCTTCTTGATAAACATCATCGCCATGTTCGTCTTCGAATTGATAACCAGCAGTGCAGGAGTATGTAAAACGTTCCCTACGGTTCACCTTGTGAACTACCCACCATGCTTTAAACTTCGGATTTGGGTACGACATATAGTAGACCTGCTCGCACTTATGTGCAAGGATAAAATTATCATGGCCTCAAAGTCGTTCCTTGTGCTTTACTTCAGTTATGCCATATTGACTTTGTCTAATCCCATTATTGCTGTCAAACCAATCACATAGAAAGAGTACTAATTTCAAAGTTTTGTTCCCTGCAAAATTAAACTCTAGGATGTTTTGAATGATGCCATAATAATTAGTTTCTCTTCCAAGTGCATCGAGTGCCCTAGTCAGAACTCCAGTGTTACGTGTGGCTGCACGCTAACGAGACTTTTCAAATTGGTCTGAACGAAAATGGAAGCCATTCACATCGTATCGACCAAAGGTTCTGCAATTCACCGTCCCATAAGATAGTTGTCTCAAGTCCTCGTGTATGTTAGGAGTCTTTATGCACTGCAAATAATATACAGTTAAAATGACTACCTCACGTAAAAGGCTAAATTACATCAAAGTAAGGAATATAAAGAGTTTACATGCTCCCGAAACCAGTCAACAAAATTAGGTCTTCCTTGCCTCCCATGTCGTCGCATCATATCTAGTTGTTTGCTTGTAGGCTGATGGGAATAAGTCCAATTTTCCTTGCCAAACTTACTGTACGACAAATAAGTAATTAAATATGGCTCCTTGGCAAAGAAATTATGGGGCAAAATAAAGACTTACATGAAATATGGCTCCATCTCTTCCATATTCGAGTACATGTATAGCAATGCAGACATTCTTTCATCCATGCTAAGGTGGTAGAACGTGCCCTTACTAGTACTTGTGCCTCTCCATTGGAAAATGTTGAGATCACTGACAGGAGGTTCCTCATCGACATTGTATCGCATGGTCGCAGCATAGACATTATGTTCCTCTGCGAAATACACAGTCGTGAAGTATGAAACCTCCTTTAGCAAAAAAGCTTCAGCGACGCATCTTTCTACTCTAGCCTTATTTCAAACCATGCCTCGTGGGTTTTTGAGTGCACGTTCAATGTGATACATCCACCTATATTGTACAGGTCCACCAACCTTTGCCTCATATGGAATGTGAATAAGTAGATGCTCCATCGGATTGAAGAATCCAGGTGGGAATATTTTTTCTACCTTGCATAACAACACTGGTATTTCTTTCTCCAACTTCTCCATCATATTTTTACTTATTTCTTTGGCACAAATCTGCCTGTAGAAATAAGTAAATAACTTAGCTCAGCTATTGCTTGCCACATGGCGTCGAGCATGTAAGCACGAAACATGACAGGGATAATCCTCTCCATTAATATATGGAAGTCATGGCTCTTTAACCCAGTTAGTTTTCCCATTTTCAAATTCACAGCTCTTTTCAAGCCCACAGCATAACCATCGGGAAATTTAATTTTTTTTTTCCATCCATCTCATTACCTCGATCTTGTCTTTAGAGGTAAGATAGAACAAGGCACGTGGCGGCTTGCCGTTGTCATTGAGCACTTGGGTTGGTCTGTCACAAAGCATTGCTAGATCACTTCGAGCTTTCAGATCGTCCTTTGTTTTTTCAAAATGCATGCAAGTGTGTATGAGGGCTTCAGCAACATTACTTTCTTGGTGCATGACATTAATGTTGCACAAGAATCAATGATGACATATAAGGGAGCTCCCAGAGACCACATATATGTGTCCAATTGTGGTCCACTCTGAATCCTTTGTACTTGTCCCCCTTTTCATTTAGGACAAGGTTGTCCAGCTGAGCATATATTTCTGCTGCGTTAAGACATTTAGGCGGTCCTTTGGTGACCATGGTGTTCTTTATAAAGTTTTCTTCTCGCTCCTAAAGGGGTGTTTCCTGGGCAACCAGCGTCGATGACAATCGAAGTAAGTGATCTTTCCACCATGAGCAAGACGGAAGCAATCTGTATCAGAACCACAATATGGACATGTCAATCTACCATGTGTACTCCAACCGGTTAAAATAGCATACTCCATGAAGTCATGCACCGACCACAAATACGCAACTCGAAGTTTGAATATCTGTTTTTTTAAAACATCGTATGTTTCAACTTCTTTCCAAATCTCCTTCAACTCTTCAATTAAGGGTTTTAACATGACATTGAGGTTCTATCCAGGATAGTCTGGGCCAGGAATGATTAAGCAAAGAAAAATAAATTCATATTTCATACAAAGAGAATGTGGAAGGTTGTATGGAATAACAAAGACGGGCCAACATGAGCATGATGATGCCATTTGACCAAAAGGTGTGAAGCCATCGGTCGTGAGGCCGATTCGAACGTTCCTCGGATCAGCTGCAAAGTCTGGATCAAACGTGTCGAGAGCCTTCCATGCATCCCCATCTGAAGGGTGCACGATTAGGTCATCATTATCACGGACACCTTCTTTGTGCATCACATGTGCATAGCGGTTTTTTAGATAGAAACAACCGTTTCACTCGAGGAGTTAGTGGCAAGTAGCGGAGCTGCTTATGTGCAACATCTGTCATCACCTTGTCACCCTTATCATTAACAACTTCCACAAATCTAGATTGTCCACATTTCAGACATTTTTTCTCTCCTGCATGCTCCTTCATGAAAAGCATACAATTATTTTTGCACACATTAATCTTTTCATAATCCATACCGAGACCTTTGATGATTGTCTATGAATGGTACATGTCTTTAGGCAACTTATTGGGCTTTGGGAGCACATCTCCTAATAACTTTAAAATCTCATTGTAACAATTGTTCGAGAAAAAAAATACTTGGACTTAATGGCCACGAGCCGAGTAACAAAAGCGAGGATACTCACATCTATGTGTTCATGCAACGGCTCTTTAGAGTCTTTTAGTATTTTAAAAATTCTGGAAACCTCTGGTGTGGCAGGATCCTCGGAGCTTAGGTTTAATTCTGGACATAGCGAATCTAGAATCTCATGCATCGCATCATCGCCAGCCCAATCATTGTTTTCCTCCTCTTCTACATTCCGGTTGGGTACTACCTCACCATGATGTTCCCACACCTCATATCCGGGCATAAATTCAAACTGACAAAGATCTAGGCTAACTCTTTCCTTATTAAGAAATATATTGTTTTCGTGCCACCTACAAGGGCATCTGATAGTGCCGGTTAATGACAAGGAGAATATGTGGTCCACAAAATCTTTGGTATTGGCTACCCAATCATCAGAATGACGTCCATTCCTACTCCAACCACTGTACATCCATGCACGATCTTCAGCCATGCATGAGAATGTTAAACCGAACCACATCGTGAAAACATTATTCAACTTCGTCAAGTGTATCGGTCCTACATGTATTGGCAAGGATAGGTTCTAAACCCACATCAAGCTAGCAGGACCCAAAAAAACTTTCAGCAGCATAACCTCGCTGCCACTAAACAATATAAGAATGAACCACATATACCACATATGCCTTCCCTAAACCACATATACCACATATACAATATGCCTCGAACTAAACAATAATACTAATCGCACGCACTAATCAACAAACACATATACCACTAATACATTAATGAACCACATATACCACATATGCCTTCCCTACACATATAACACATATACAATATGCCTCGAACTAAACAATAATATTAATCAAACACACTAATCAACAAACACAATTACAAAAATATACTAATTTCGGCGGCAATTAAATAAAAGGCCGCCGAAAATACAAAATAAAATACGCAAAAAATAACCTTAATGGGAGCCAAGGTCGACGGGAGCCGAGGACGACGGCGGACGTGACCGGCGGCGCGTCGGTGGCGTCAGGGGCCTGCGGGCGGCGCGTCGGCAGGGCGCGGGCGGCGCTGCTTGGCGGCGGGGCGCGGGCGGGCCGTGGCGGCAGAGGTGGGCGGCGCCCCGTGGGGGCGGCAACGGCGGGCGTCGACAGCACAGCGGGGGCGGGCGTCTACGGCGCGGCGAGGGCTGGTGTCTACGGCGCAGAGTGGAATATAGAATGAGCGAGAGAGAAAGATAGAGAACAGAGAAGGAGACACCGACGATTTTAAATACGCTATTTTCGGTGGCTATGTCTGTGGCCGCCGAAAATAACACTATTTTCGGCGGCTACGCCCTGGCCGCCGAAAATAAACCTGGTCGCCAAAAATGTTATACAGTGATGTTGTGCATCTACATCAACCCGCAGTCGGTGGTGCCGAGGTGGATATGGCTACGGGGCTAGTTTTTCGGCGCCTACGGATACGACTACGGGTGGTTGCAGTTCTCCTTGTTCGCCCCCGGTCCGAGCGTGGCCGTCGGGGTCGGCGGTGTCTTCGACACGCTCGTCCTCTTCGTGGCGCTGGGCGCCATTGTCGGAGCTGTAAGGCGATTCCTCAACTGGAACAACGATGACTACGACTACTACTACTAAGTTGTTAGTGCTGCCAGACTAGGCTAGTGGATGTAGAGAATGCCACCAACCTTCTCCGTGTGTGATACGACGGGAAGGAACAATGTATTGTCGTTTAGTGAAATAGTTAGGGACAGTTGCAAATAAACAGCCAAATACTCCATGGCATGGAGATCCATCGACTATAAAGTGCATGATCAAAATGGATTCAACCGTATTATCGCAAAAAGAATTCGATAGGTTCATTCCACGTTTGTAGTTACAAAAAATTCCAAAAGAGGCAATACTTGATCCACTGTTGAGTACAGGTTTTGGGTGGGACATACAAAACCGGTCGAAAACCGGTCTGGTTTCTCGTTAACGGACCAGACCAATATCAATTTTCTAGCTGTTTTTAAAAGAAATCGTCCAACACTACCGGAGTTTGGCTCTTTGCCGAGTGTCAAATAATTTACCGAGTGTTTTCTTTCGGGCACTCGGCAAAGAAACTCTTTGTCTAGTGCGAAGCAAAAATACCTCGGTAAAAAAACACTCGACAAAGGAACTCTTTGCCGAGTGTTTTATTTTTGACACTCGACAAAGAATTTTTTTGCTGACTGCTTTTTTTTGACACTAGTCAAAGAGCTTCTGTATCGAGTGTTTTTTTAACACTAGACAAAGATAATTTAAAAATCACATTTTGAAGCAGTAAATTAATTCAAATGAAAAGTTTTCAACTACAAATTTGTATAACTCATCAAGATGTACAATTTTTATATTTTGATCATTTCTTCATATAACAAAATAAAAGTAAATTTGTTCATAAAACCTATATTTCTCTCGTAATTTATGAAACTACAAAAGAGATGTACATAATTTGTGAATAATGTTAGAACCATCATATAGGATGAACAAATGACGAAACAACCAAAATAAAGTTTGTAAATCTTGAGAAGTTATAGAATTTTATAGTTGGCAACCTTTTCATTTGAAGTTATCTTGTTAGCGAAAACTACGTCTGAATTTTAAAAAATTAAATTTTGAATTTTGAAAACGACCTTGAATGGAAAAACCACCAACATGAAAGTGGTAGGTCTTAAAAAGTTATGAAACTTTGCGGTTGACAATGTTTTGGTTTGAAATCATATTGTCATGCAAAATTATGTTTGAATTTTTCAAACTATCTCGGATGGAAAAACCATCAAAATAAAAGTTATAGATCTCGAAATGTAATGTAACTTTGTAGTTGACAAATTTTGATTTAAAATCATCTTATCATAGAAAAATTCATTTGAAGTTTCCAAATTTGAAAATATAATTTTGTAAACAGCCTCGGATGTAGAAACTATCAAAATAAAAGTTGTAAATCTTGAAAAGTTGTGCAACTTTATAGTTGGCAACATTTTCAATTGAATTAATTTAGTACCTCTAATAATCAAATTACTCTTGGTTTGTTATAATACACGAGAAATAAAAACGTAATATAAACATAATTGATGTAGTAGTGTAGTGGTAGAGTAGGTTATCCGCGCGAAAGATGTTACGAGTTCGAATCACACCATTCAAAAAACATGTAACACTAAGTAAAGTGTTTGCTGAGTGCTCGAAAAAAGTACTCATCAAAAATCATTTGCCGATAACATGTCTACCAACCCAACAGCTAGGACACTCGCCAAAGAAGGCGAGTCCGATAGTGCAAGACTTTGAAACTTTGAAAATGGTTATAAAAAATTGGAAAAAAAATATGATAAATAGACCACACTGGTAATAATATGTTACATCTAAATGGTTAATAGAAATGTATAAAATAAATGGAGATAAAATAAATTACTTTTAACGGCGATTTCATGAGTTTTTCATTTTAGAAAGTTACGAACGGTTTGAGAGCTGAAGGATTTTATCTCGCGGGCGCGCTTGTGCTAGTTAGTACAGCAGGAATGTACCCCAGCCGATATGGCTAGGGTCGGTGCACGTGGAAATCTGAGCCTTTCAAACGCATCAAATCAAATGCACGTGATGCATCTAGTGCACGTATATGCATATTAAATCTGAGCCTTTTTTAATGATCAGCGACTGAGATTTATTTTTTAATGCAGATGAGCGTGGAAATCGGAAAGGATGAGTAGTTATCGTCACGCAAACCCGAGTCGGACTCCGTCGGCTTGTTCTATATAATAAGGCGCGCCAAGTCTCCAACTCTCCCCATCTAATCTCCAGTTCTTGCACCCGCTCGTCCACCGTTCGCATACGCCGCGCTTGCTCGCATACGCCGACCCTACCCGCAGCCGGCCGGCCTGCCCGCAGCCGCTACCATGGCCAACGAGCAGAGCGGGCTTCCCCTGCGGAGGTGGAAGCCTTTCTACAGCGCTTTCCAGGCGATCGACGGCGCGATCGAGGCATGCGGCTACCCGCGCGCCGAGTATCGTGACGTGCGTGGCGAGATCGTCGTGCTGCTCCGCGGCGCCACGGATGACGGCGTGGCCGAGCAGCTCTGCGCCGTGCTCGACGACGTCATGGTCGAATCCCTCAAGACGCTGCTGGTCGCGCCCGTCCCGCACGACCTGCTGGCGTCCACCGAGCTGGCGAGGACCGTCGGCGCCCTCGGGAGCCACGGGTCGTCCCGGATCCGGAGCCTCGCGCGCGACGTCGTGCGCGGGTGGAGGGTAGCCGTCGAAGCCTCCTTCGCCACTGCTGTAGCGGTGAAGAAGAAACTCGACAATCTCTCTGCTGATCAGATCCCGCTCCCGCGCGCTGCCGTCGACGAGAAGAAGATGCTTCCCGCTGCTGCTGAGGTACACAACAAGAAGCCGCACGTACCACCAGCAAAGACGCTTCCTGCCGCTGCCGCCGCCGCCGAGGTGCACAGCAAGAGGCTACAAGTACCACCAGCAAAGATGCTTCCCACCGCCGAGGAACACAAGAAGCAGCATTATGTACCGCCAACAAAGACAATTCCGACCGCAGCAATTCTATCGAACCACCAGAAGAACATGAGTGAGACCAAGAAGTCGTCCGTCGCCGACAACGAGAAGATGGAGGCTACAAAACGCAAGCTACGGGAGGGTTACCAAAAAGCCGATGGAGTCAAGCGTCGGCGCAGCATCCAGACCATCAAGGAGGAGGAGGGGAAGCTGTTGGAGCAGAAGCAATGCAAGAAGGATGCGTCCCATCGTATGGAGAGGGGCCCAGTAGGATGTAGGACTAGGACCTCGTTAGGCGTCAGTCGTTCTAGGCCTCCTCCTTCTCACGTGCTTTAGGGCCGAATCTTGTTCTTAGGTAGTCATTATTTGTGCATTTTTAATGTTCTGTTTACGTGTAATGAGATAGAATCATCAGTCCCGAGACATAGCATATTTTATTCTGCTACTACCTGTCCAAGAGAAATTTTATCATATGAAATCGAGCCCATGTACAAAACTATTGAATAAAAGTCCATTCTCAATAAATCATTTAAAAAATAGAACTATCAAGTGCAAGGATTTGATTAGACGTTGTGACTTTTTATAATAAATTTGTCCACATCTCCCTTCGGACCCTAAGTTATATCATCTATTCTTTGTTTTTCTTAAGGTTTTCATAACTAGATTTATATTTTGATTTATATTTTTTAGATTCATTAGTTAAAGACATGATGTCGATAGTTGGATCTTGAAACACTAGCGTCTAGTAAGCTTATAAACATGCACAAACCGTGTGAAAAAGAATAATCAAATATTATAATTATTAAAGCATATTTGGAATTGAGGATTTTTTCGGTTTCCTGCATTTTTCCTATGAAAATGAACTGTTTTCTGTCAATTTCCTGTATGATTTCTCTAAAATTCTTGCATTTCAAAGGAGGCCTAAAAGATACACTAACAAAACAGGTGAATAAAAATTTAATAAATAACTTATACTCGTTGTTTGACACTAAGACGTTTGAATGGAAGACAAGACACGATGTGGGCTAGATAATAGAGTTATGACCTTGCACTGTGTAGGAAATATTTTGGGGCCCTTAGAAATTAGGGGCCCTATACAAGCACACCGGCCGCATACCCCATAATAGAGTTATGACCTTGCGCTGCGTAGGAAAAATTTTGGGGCCCTTAGAAATTAGGGGCCCTATACAAGCGCATCGGTCGCACACCCCTATGTCCGATCCTGACTTAAACGAACATGATTTAACGTTATCAATTAACTATTACTTTATAAATATGTGAATCAAATGATACCTAAATAGATCCTATATATTTCCTGACAGTTCAGCTCACTAGTTCAGACTAAAATTTCAACCGTCTACAAGAATCTAGCGTAGGAAGAAAGAGATGCAACTCGAATCAGCTGACATGCATGCTGTGTCCGCTGAATGCAAAATGTTACCTTGTTCGATGCATGCGCAGGACGAACATCTACATCAACCCACCGCCGGTGGCGCTGCCTTTGGGAGGCGGATACGGCTACGAGGGGTCGTTCTTCGGCGGCTACGAATACAGCTACGGGTGGTCGCCGTTCTTGTTCGCCCCCGGTCCGAGTGTGTCCGTCGGGGTAGGCGGTGGCTTCGACACACTCATTCTCTTCTTGGCGCTGGGCGCCATTGTCGGAGCTGTCAGGCGGTTCCTCAACCGGAACTACTACTAAGTTGCCAGTGCTGCCAGACCAGGCTAGCTATTGGATTTAGCGAAGGCCACCGACGACCTTCTCTGTGCGTGATACGGAGGGATTTGCTCTCGTGAAATCCTAGGAACAGTATATTGTCGTTCAGTGAAATAGTTAGGCACATTAGTTAGGGACACTTGCAAATAAACAACCAAATACTCCATGGAATGGAGAGCCATCGACTACAAAGTGCATTATCAAAATGGATTCAACTGTATTATCGCAAAAGGAATTCGAGAGGTTCATTCCAAGTGTGTGGTTACAAAGAATTCCAAAGAGAAAATATTTGATTGAGTGTTGGTGATCGACTGTTGAGTACAGGGTTTGGGTGGCAGCAGGCATTACAAAACCGGTCGAAAACCGGTAAACCGATCTAGTTTCTTGTTAACGGACCAGATCGATATCGATTTTCTAGCTGTTTTTTAAAAAAGAAATTATCCAAAACTTTGAAACTTTGAAAAAGGTTATAAAAATTGGAAAAATAAATAGACTACAATGACAATAAAAAATACATCTAAATGATTAATAGAAATGTATAAAATAAATGGAGATAAAAAAATTACTTTCAATGATGATTTCATGAGTTTTCCCATGCCTTGGAATTGAGTTGGCATGATTTCATATACAATACTTTATAATAAATATGATAAATTTCATGTGTCACACGACTTTTACAAATTAGATGATTAGTTCATTTTGATGCTACGAAGTGGTATTAAAATAAATTAGTTTCTATCTTTCTTTCCAAAATTTAAGTGACATATTTCTAATTAACTCTAACAAATATGGTGTTATATCATAAAAAGTGTGATGCGACACTCTAATATATAAAACGTCTCATAAAACTACTCCTGTGAATAGAGTAAGCTGATAACGATCCCATTTATTTTCTTTCGTATTACATCGTGATCACACATCCAAATACTTGTTTAACAGGCTATGCTTTAACCACTACGAAAAATCTAGCAAATTCATAACATCTATCGACGCATTAGACCATATCTAACATTTCATCTATATAGTCACGCAAAATACTGTTTTGTACTATTTGCAGATTGGAGTTTGAATATAGATATGAATATAGGTAAACTGTTGAAGATAGCCTTACATTTCACTTTATTCCATTCACATACACCTAGTGTTATATAAATTTTAGCAGAAATATGGAGTATGGAAAGATCAATGTGACCCGATTCCCGATTCTCCGCGAAGAATTCTTCCATTAGGGCTAGTTTGAGAACCTCATTTTTCAAGGGATTTCCATTTTCATAAGGAAAATTAGTTCATTTTCCCTAGGAAAATTGAAATCCCTCGGGAAAATGGATTTTCCATATTAGTCCTTAGGTGATGGGACCCGTTAAACTTACACGTGACGATGTTTTTATGTAATAGTTAATAATAAAAATAAATAACTACCTTGTCAAAGATCACTCATTATACAAATGTGTTTATTTTAATATATATATAATGATTTTATATTTGACAATGTGTATAAGTGACAATGCTTTGGATTAATAACATATGAAATATATTTTAATTATAATTTAAGCGGGACGAGGATCCCAATAGGGATTTATCCTCGTGGGGAAAGAAATGTCCCCTACAAATATTCGTGGAGATCTTTGTGGGAAAAAAATTTGTCGTGAAGACAGGGACGCATTAAAACCCGACGGGGAATTCGATTCCCATCCCTAGTCGGTGCCCTCGTCTTCCACCTCAGTCTCCCACTGGAAAATGCAAACTATTTTTCATACCGCTACAACAGTCCCACATTCTTCCGCACTTTCTAGCATAGGGTGGCCGACGGTTTGGCAGGGCACGGCGGCCTCACCGGAGAGGTAGGGAGCGGGACCGCGAGCGTTGCTAGACTATTGCACACTAAGGGGTTCCATCAAAACGACCGGAGGCAGCAAGTGGTCGGCGGGCCACGTAAGGGGATGGAGCAGTAGGCGTATAAGGTGAAAATTTGATCATTATAACTAGTTCTGTATTTTTTAGGGGTGCATCTGCACCCCCTAAACTCAATATAGCTTTGCCCCTGGAGCCTTGCTCGGGCGACTCGAAAGTTTTCCCGAGGCGACGGTCGAGCTTTCCCTGACTTATGCCACAGTTGGCGAAGTGGTCGCTTGCGGGATTCGCAGCGAGAAGGTAGCAGAGATCGAGCTCGGGCGAGGCGGAGATGGCACCCGAGGACGAGCTCAGCATCGGGCGAGATGGAGATTGCGCCCGAGGGCGAGCCCAGCGTCGGGCGAGACAGAAATTTGCGCCCAAGGCCCGATCTGCTTTTCCTGTTGTATTAGATGTCCCATCTGGAGATGACAGGCGGTGTGCGTGCACAGTGGCGCGACCGTAATCATGCTGTTGCGCCTGGACGCATTTGGACATGCACAAGTGCAAGTCAGTTGCTAGCATCGACACAACATCGGTGGGGCAACGCATAGTCATAGAAAAGGATGACATTGCGAGCGTGCAGAGCATATCATGATTGTATAGGGATGAAAGTGGATATCTAAATTATTAGGACAATTTAATATTTTAAAAGATCCATATGAAATTTGTTGTTGATTTTTTCTTATGCTATCAAGAACATGATCACAAACAAGAATAAAATGTTGTATAAATTATTTGATGTGTTATTTTCTCCCTGCAATGAAAAAGGTGAAAAATATTCGTATTTGTATATCTGACTTTGTATATGAATTTTATATCTATATTTGATAAGATATATGATAAAATTAAGTCTTACCTTTTATAAATCTTTATAAGCTAAATGCTAAAAACGTGAATACAAATTTGCATAGAGGATTCTATATCATATTTGTTCGTAATAAAAAAATTGATATTTGAATAATTATTTATTTCATCACTACAATTGCCTACTTGAAGAATGGCATCGCGCGACAAGATTTCCGTTCTGTTACGTATCGTGCATGGTGTTTTATTTGGGCTTTGGCCCGTTAAACTTAATTAGACTAATGAATCCATGTATAACTTTTTAAGTTTCACTCCCTGGTCCGAAAGAGACTATACTACTCAATGCATGTCCCCGTGTCTAGATCGATGCTAGTATCTATCAGTCTCTATCTATTCGTGTGCATGGCAACTGACAATGGCTAGCTAAGCTCTATATAACAAGGCGTGCCAATTCTCCTAGTCCCAGTTCAATCTATCTGCACCCACCCGTTCCGCTCGTCCACTGCTCGCACCCCCCTGACTCTACTCGTCGTCACCGGCTTGCCTACATCCGCCGCCGCTACCACGACACGAGGACAGCGGGCTTCCCCTGCGAAGGTGGAGGCCTTTCTTCCGCGCTTTCGAGGCCATCGTGGGTTCAAGAAACAATAAATTCGGAGTTACGATATGAATTTCGGAAGATTTTCGTGATTAAATAATAATAACTATATTCTATGTTGATTAATGTAAATCATATGAGAAAAGATATTAAGGAAATAGCTAATTCAACTTTAATCTAAGTTATAACTTGATTAAGGATTATATTTTAATCAAATTATAGATGGAACAATTTAGCTTTGTTTTAGAAAAGCTAATCTAGTAAACATGGGGCAAATCAATATTTAATTTTGAGGACATGTTAAATAGTAAAATAAGGTTTACTAAGGGGTAGATGACATTACTACAAAGATAACGCAACTTGAGCGGACTAAATCAGAGTTAATATGAAGAAAATATGGATTTTATAAGTTTGAAGGCTATTTTAATATTAATTTCATATTAAAGTCGAGTACCAATGACTTGTGAATTTCAGGGACTTGCTTGTGATCAGTTTCAGCAAAGAGGATCGCGGGTTGGTTTTATAAAACTCCGAGGGTTTCTTACGCAAGAACACCACAACCACATCGGTTGCATGCACCATGGACCATAGATCTGTAGACCAACAGTCCAGATTAAAAGCCCCTTAATGTTATGAACTGGTATTCAACACGGGCCACCGGATCAGGGATCCACGGTGTTGACGCTTTTTCGGAGCGCCAAATACTCAAGAAGAACCGGCAGCGGTGCTCTCTACACAGGGGCGGACGGTCCGCGCGCGGGGCCGGACGGTCCGCGGCCTGGTGCGAGGCGCGGTGGTATTCTCTGCGCAGGGGCGGACTGTCCGCGGCCTGGGGCCGGACGGTCCGCGGCCTGGTGCGCGGCTAGGGCTTCTCTGCCTGACGGCCGGACGGTCCGCGCCCTGGGGCCGGACGGTCCGCGCGTACGCAGAGGCGGCGGAAGTCGCCGGCGGCGCCTGGATCTCGCTCCCGGGAGGGACCCCGTCGGGGAGGAGAGATCCTAGGTGGTGTCTAGGCTCGGGTCGGCCGACCTAGACTCCTCTAATCGACGTAGAGCCGAAGAGAGACGAAGAATTTGGGGATTGGGAGGCTAAACCTAAACTAGACTAGAACTACTCCTAGGATAAAATGCGAATAAAAGTTGTATTGATTCGATTGTTGATTACAAATCGGCCGTAGACCTCTCTTTTTATAGAGGAGGGGGGCTGGACCCTTTACACGACTGGATTCCGAGCTAATTCCGCAAATCTATCCAACAAACATAGCACAAAACTCGGAACCCTAAACTGCTCTGCGCATGCGCGGACCGTCCGGCCCACAGGCGCGGACTGTCCGGACCGCGGACCGTCTGGCCTCAGGGCCGGACCGTCCGCCCGCTCAATTTGAGGCTCAACATATGCCCCCCTGCCTTTTGGTGGAGCTGAGCAAACCAAAAGCAACTAACTCGATGTGATTACATCGGTTCTTTTAGGCATCTTGCCACATACTAGGATGGTACTGTTTGAGGAAACGCCCATTCAAAGCCTTAGGCAAGTCCTTGCCTTGTAATGTTTGTAGTAAATAGGCGTTGCCAGACATCACCTGTTTTACTTTATAAGGACCTTCCCAGCTTGGTGACCATTTCCCGAACTTCCGGTCTTTATTCCTTAGA
Organism: Zea mays; assembly: GCF_902167145.1. NCBI lineage: Eukaryota > Viridiplantae > Streptophyta > Magnoliopsida > Poales > Poaceae > Zea > Zea mays. The sequence goes on from NC_050101.1 coordinate 98,136,872, forward strand.
GGCAGAATGGTCTTCCACACCAGGTCCCCTACTTGAAATGATTTTGCTTTGACCTTCTTGTTGTAGGCCCTGGCTACCATGATCTTGTCCTTTTCTATTGCTCCCAAAGCTATCATCCTCTTGTCGGTCACCTCATCAATATTATCAATCATTGAATCATAATAATCAGTAGCAGTTAGATCATTTTGTCTGGCGAACCTGACAGCATTCAAACTTATTTCCACAGGCAACACTGCTTCCTGCCCATAGACAAGCTCAAAAGGAGATACTTTAGTAGCCCTATGTTTAGATATCCTATGAGCCCATAAAGCTTCAGACAAAATCTTATGCCAATGTTTAGGATTATCAGATATTTTCTTTTTTATCAAATTAATCAATGTCCTATTGCTAGACTCGGCCTGACCATTGGCCTGAGCATAATATGGAGATGAATTAAGCAGCTTAATTTTGTATAATTCAGCAAATTCACGTACCTCCTTTGACATAAAAGAAGTACCTTGATCTGTAGTTAAGGTATGGGGAATGCCGAATCTATGAATAATATGCTCAGTTATAAACTCGATTACCTCCTTGTGTGTCATGTTCTTTAGAGCAACGGCTTCAGTCCATTTGGTGAAGTAGTCAGTGGCAACTAACACAAACTGATGCCCCTTTGATGATGAAGGATGAATTTCTCCAATAAAGTCTAATCCCCATCCTCTGAACGGCCAAGGCTTAATAATAGGATGTAATTCGGCTGCAGGGACCAACTGTAGGTCGCCGAATTTTTGACACACTTGGCAACCCTTGTAGTACTTGAAACAATCAGCTATCATACTAGGCCAATAAAAACCGGACCTTCGCAACAACCACTTCATCTTTGGAGCTGATTGATGAGTACCACAAATCCCTTCATGTACTTCAGCCATGGCTAATATAGCATCATCTGGGCCCAAGCACTTAAGCAGGATGTCATTGACTGTTTGGCGGTAAAGTTCGTTACTCATCAAAACATACTTGAAAGCTGTTCGCCGAATGTTTTTATCTGTTTTGATATTGGGATTTCGTAAATAATTAAGTATAGGTGTCCTCCAATCTCTTGCATCGGCTTCATTGTCAGCCGAATCGATTAAGAGAACATCTCTGGTAACCTCGGACGGTCCGGCGCCATCATGCGGACGGTCCGCGACCTAGGAATTTGGCTCTGCACTGGTTATCAGATTTTCAGTTTTGTGAAACTTCCCTCTCTTTATCCGATAACCTGATGCATCTTGTGCCAAATCGTTAGCTCTATGATTCTCAACTCTAGAGATATGCCGAATACTGAATTCGTCAAAAGAATGAATTATGCTCCAACATTTCTCAAGGTAACTATTTAGAGTACCATCAAAACATTGATATTCTTCTAACACTTGTTGGACGACCAGCTGAGAATCACCAAATACCTTCACATGTTTTACTCCCATACCATTTAAAAGTTCTAAACCGAATAGGAGGGCCTCATATTCAGCTTGATTATTAGTGCAATAAGTTTTCAATCGGCTAGAGAAGTCAAAGGAGACATTACTTGGTGAAACAAGCACAATGCCAATTCCTTGCCCTTCATTGCAAACCGATCCATCAAAATAGAAAGTCCATGGAGTAATAGTGAGGTATGACATGTCTAGTTCATGAATATCATTAACCCGATGTTCTACAATGAAATCTGCTATGACTTGGCCTTTCATAGATTTCAATGGTTCATAGGCCAAGTCATACTCTATGAGTGCATAAGCCCACTTACCAATTCTACCACTCATAATTGGGTTATGCAACATGTATTTGATCACATCGGTTTGACCAGAAACAGTGCAATGACTAGACAGTAAATAACATCTACATTTGGTGCATGCAAAAAACAAGCATAAGCATAACTTTTCAATAAAAGTGTACCTTGTTTCAGCATCCACCAACCTTCGGCTTAGATATGCCACCACATGCTCCTTCCCCTCAGTTTCTTGTGTCAGAACAGCCCCAATGACCTTATCCTCAGCTGCAATGTATAATCGAAATGGTACTCCTGCTTGTGGTGCTTTTAATACGGGAGCCGAAGATAAGTATTTTTGATGAGATCAAATGCTTCTTGCTGTTCTGCCCCCCAAGCGAATTCGGCATCATTCTTAAGCCGAAGAATAGGGGTAAACACATCAATCTTCCCGGCTAGGTTAGAAATAAACCTTCGTAAATAATTCACCTTGCCGAGGAACCTCTGTACCTCGACTTTACAGGTCGGAGGCCCCACATTCCGAATAGACTTGATTCGGTCAGGGTCTATCTCTATACCATGTTCATGTATGACAAATCCTAAAAACTTACCAGCCGACACTCCAAAAGCACATTTACGTGGGTTCATTTTCAAACCATACTGACGCATTTTATCAAAGGCCTTACGCAAATCAGCTATATGAGAACTAAACTCAGCCGATTTGACTACAATATCATCAATGTAGACTTCCACAGTGTTTCCTAACAACTCATGGAAGATCAGATTCATAGCCCTCTGATAAGTAGCACCAGCATTTTTAAGACCAAATGTCATGACAACCCATTCAAATAAACCAATGAAGCCTGGACATATAAAGGCCGTTTTAGACGCATCTTCTTCGGCCATGAAAATCTGATTATATCCAGCATTACCATCAAGGAAGCTAATAATTCTATTTCCTGATGCATTATTGATTAATGTGTCGGCTATGGGCATGGGATATTCATCTTTAGGAGTTGCTTTATTTAAATTGCGAAAATCAATGCATACTCTAAGCTTACCTGACTCCTTCTTCTCCACCGGCACAATATTGGAGACCCACTCTGCGTATCTGCAAGGTCTAATAAAATTAGCTTCTAGCAGCCGGTGGATTTCGTTCTTGATTCGTGGGAGAAGATCTGGACGAAATGTTCTAGCTTTCTGCTTGAAAGGTCTGAAACCAGGCTTAATAGGCAGCCGATGTTCGACAATTTCTCGGCTTAGTCCAGGCATTTCAGTGTAATTCCAAGCAAAACAATCTGAATATTCCTTTAATAGACCGATCATCTCATTTCTAGAATCGGTCTCCAGGGTCTTGTTTACAAAAGTCGGCCTTGGAGTTTTACCATCTCCTATGTCAATCTCCTCCAAAGGATCGGCCGATGTAAACCCCTGTCCTAGTTTATCAAGATCTCTGAATTCCTCTATCATGTCCCCCACAGAGGAATCAGATGATCTTTGCGTGATGGCGGACTTTCCGGTCTCGAGGACCGGATCATCCGTAATACTGTCTTTTCGCTGTGGTAGATGTTCGGTCTTAAAGTCCGAACTCTTTTGTGAAAGACCAGACCATCCGGCCTTGGCGGCCGAACTGTCCGTGACCAAAGACTCATGAACTTTGTGTGTATTCATCATTTAACTTTATTTAGGATTTAGCCGATTCTCCATCGGCTCTAGCATTACAGGAATGAAACCTTTCTTATCTATACTTATGAATTGATAATCAGAAAAGTCTACTCCTGTGAGACATGTAGCAGTCTCATAAGTCCAGAGTACAGGGGCATCAGCCACAGCGATGCAGGCCGATACATCAGCATGTACTTGTTCTATGTCATCGCCTACCCATTGTATCAGCATTTGATGTAATGTAGAAGGTATACATTGATTGGCGTGAATCCAATCTCTGCCTAGGATTAAACTGTAATTTCCTTCTACATCAGCGACGAAGAATGCAGCAGCAAGGGTCTTAGTCCCGATGGTTAATTCAACGGACGTGACTCCCCTGGCTTTTGATCGAACTATCAGTTCCAACACCGCTGAGGGTCATGTTGGTCTTGACAAGTTCGTCATCTTGTTTACCTAATTTTCTGTATAATGAATAAGGCATTAGATTTACAGCCGCCCCTCCATCTACCAACATCTTAGCAATCGGTATCCCATCAATGTGGCCGCGCACGAAGAGCGGCTTTAAATGATTTACCGATTCTTTTGGTTTAGTAAAGGCGGCTTCTTTAGGACCAAAATCAAACTGGGCAACAACAGGTTCATCGTCGCCGATAATAGTACAATCGGCAGAAAATGTAATAATATTTACATCCATACCTGGGTGTTCTGGAGAAGCCTCGTAGTCAACCAGGTCTTCTCCCAGCAGGTCGTCCTCTTCCATAGATGTTGTCGTGTCATTGGAGGCTTCCTGGTGAACGGCGGACGGTCCGCGTGCGGTGGCCGGACGGTCCGCGCCTGGTGCAGGTTGTCCAGAGACTTCCTGGTGAGCGGCGGACGGTTCGCGCGTAGGGGCCGGACGGTCCGCGTTTGGTGCAGATTGACTTTCTATTTCTGTGGCCGTTTGTTTTTTTCTCAACGGCCTTCGGTCTCCATTTCTTTTGCGGTGGCGGGTATAATGGATGTGTGTCATTAAATGTCTTTTCCGCCTCTTTCTCCTGGCTCTCCTTTGCTCTTAGGCGCTGTAATTTTCTCTTTTGGGATCGTGTCAATCCCGCTGGGCACCATCGAGGCATGGAGTATTTTGGATCGGCTGTTTTGATGGTAGCCGTATCCTTTTCGGTTGTATTGGCCGATTCGCCGAAAATCATCGGCCCTTTATTGTCTCCCTGTATGACAACATCTGCGGTGCCTATTTTGATGATGTCCCTTTTTGTTGTTTTTTGAGTTGCTGCAGGCATATGCCCCCCTGCCGGATTGGTCGGCCTTGAAGGCCGAGTAGTCCGGCAATCCTGTTGGGTTTGTGCCTGGTGACCGGATTGAGCAGTGCTCAATTGGTCTTGTACTGGTGGCGTCAACCTGTTGAAGACAGATGTTTGGGGTGCCCCCCAGGCGGGGTACTGTGGCATCCCAAATGGATATGGTGGCATGCCCCACATTTGAATTGGGACATATGGCGGAGGTAAATATGTGTACGGATATGGCATAGGTGAATATGGAGGTGGAGGTGTCCATGCAGGTATGTTAGGTCTTACTAGTATAGTATGACCTTTCATTTCTTCCGATTGGTGGGGTGGTCCAATCGGCCTGACCTGGCGCTGCTCATGAATGGGTGAGCGGGGTCGCTTTGCTGGCCGGTCACTGGGGCCGGCCTTCTTTTTTACGTATTTAGACAATAATTGATCAAAAGTTGGGTCGGCTTTAACCAACCGACCAGCTGCTTTAAATGTATTTGTTTTCCACGTACCTATCTCTGGTCGTCGTGGTTTGAAAGTACGTGGACGTTGTGAATCCTGAGTACGGCCGGACCGTCCGCCGGAGCTCTCCGGACCGTCCGGTGGAGTCCCGGACCGTCCGCGCCTACGTGCCGGACCGTCCGGGATACGCAGCACGGGCTCCTGCATCTGTCTCCCTGTCTGCGCTTGCCCCCGGTACTGGAGGCTGTGATGGTCACCTTTAGGGTCTCCCCTCCATCGGGAGTCTTCTCGGCCACCACTTTCCTGCAAGAAACTTTACGATCCCCATCGGCCTCTTTAGCATTGCCGATGATTGTCTCTTTGCCTTTATCGGCTGTGTTTGGCCGAACTAGGACTTTCTTGCCCTCGAAGTCAATCATGTTCATCGGAAAGGGCTCTGTATCCACCTGCATTTCCTGAAATTTCAATCGTCCTTCGTTAATGGCCGATTGAATCTGTCGACGGAATACATTACAATCATTAGTGGCATGAGAAAATGAGTTATGCCACTTGCAGTACGCACGACGTTTTAGCTCGTCGGCGGATGGAACAGTGTGATTTATTTTAATATTACCATTTTTGAGTAATTCATCAAATATTCTATCACACTTACCAACATTAAATGTAAACTTAACCTCCTCTTGTCGTTTCTTTTGAACCGGCTGTAAGGAGGCACAAGCCGAAGATTTGGCCTGTTTTGGCCAAACCATTTCAGCAGCGTACACTTCTGCTGACTCGTCATCTGAGCTACTTTGGTCGCATTCTACTATATGTACGTTGTGACGTATTGTTTTAGCCGTTTCTTTGCTCCGGCTTTCGCAAGCCAAAGCTCTCTGGTGTAACTGTGCTAGTGTAAAAAATTGGATGCCTTCTAGTCTTTCTTTTAAATAATATCGTAGACCATTAAAGGCTAATCCTACTAGCTGTTTTTCTGCTAAATGAATTTGAAAGCATCGGTTTCTTGTATCTCGGAATCTCCGGATGTAATCATTAACCGATTCATCTTTTGCCTGTCGCAACGACACTAAATCTACCAAATCCAACTCATAGTCACCGGAGAAAAAATGATCATGAAATTTTTGTTCTAAATCCCCCCATGATGAAATGGAATTAGGAGGTAAAGTGGCGTACCATGCAAACGCAGTTCCTGTCAAAGATAACGAAAATAAACGTACGCGAAATGCCTCTGTGTCGGCCAACTCTCCTAATTGTGCTAAAAATTGGCCTATGTGTTCACGTGTGTTCTTCCCTTGATCACCCAAAAATTTTGTGAATTCGGGTATCCTGGTTCCCTGTGGGTATGGGTGGTGATCAAATCGGCTATCGTAAGGTTTCCGATATGATTGCCCCCCAGGGACCATGCTTACTCCGAGCTTATCTCGGAACGCCCCGGCTATTTCTTCCCTTACTATATCAATGGCAGCCGGTGCGAGACCACCGGCTCTCTGGTCAAACATAGGTGGGGTTGGCTGGATATTAGCATGTTGTCTTTCCCCCCATTGGTTTGAGTTACGTGTTGCATTTCCATTTGCTCTATATGGCTCATATGTTTGATCGTTTCTTTCCGGCCTTCTAGGTGGGGCCAGAAAGCTTTCCTGGGCTTTGGATCCTGAATTAATGGGCTGGTGCATTGCATAGTGTGATGGGAAGTGTTGCTGGGACGGGTGAGGATTCAGGTAGCAATCCTCCTCAAAAAGGTCATGCGCGGACTGTCCGGTCATTGGCCCGAACCGTCCGTGATTATGTGCGGACCGTCCGTCGTTGTACGCGGATGGTCCGACTGGGTAGTTTAGATTCTGTGTCGTGTGTGGTGGTTCGGGCACATATCTAGGTAACTCATTAAAAATAGGCCCGACTGTTGTTGGCCCGGACGGTCCGCGCTCACGTGCGGACGGTCCGGGCATGTGCAGATCGGCTGGTTTGCTGCCGATTTGCGGTTGCTTAGGGTATGTGTCCATCGGCATCCCATAAAGGGGTTGTGACTGGTCGTGACAACCTGTAGCCGATGTGTTACACGCGTTATCTCCTAACTCAACCTCGTGCGAAGGAAAATTTGCGGTACTAGATTTATCAAATGCACGTACTAGTCTCTTAAGATCGCTTTGCATATCCCCTATGATGTTCTGCATTTGTTCCCGCTGATCTTCTACATAATTTCTAAGAGATTGCAGATCGTTGGTATTACTTACATTGGGGATATCTGGCGTGGGTTGGAGCGAAGCCGGATCCGTCGCCCGATGTCGGACGATCTTGTTGTTCCTGTCCACTTTGAAGTTGGCCAAGAACTTTGCTTTCGCCTCCTGGATCATCCGCTCCTTGTGCTCCTCGAACTGGAGCTGCTCGTCAGCCGACAAGGTTTCCCAAGTCGGCTCTATGATGTTGCTTGGAGAAATATCAGAGCTATCCCTTGAACCGGCCATTGAGGGCCGATTTGATGAGCTTAGATGTGTTTTCCCCAGCGGAGTCGCCAAAAAGTATGTTGACGCTTTTTCGGAGCGCCAAATACTCAAGAAGAACCGGCGGCGGTGCTCTCTGCACAGGGGCGGACGGTCCGCGCGCGGGGCCGGACGGTCCGCGGCCTGGTGCGAGGCGCGGTGGTATTCTCTGCGCAGGGGCGGACTGTCCGCGGCCTGGGGCCGGACGGTCCGCGGCCTGGTGCGCGGCTAGGGCTTCTCTGCGTGACGGCCGGACGGTCCGCGCCCTGGGGCCGGACGGTCCGCGCGTACGCAGAGGCGGCGGAAGTCGCCGGCGGCGCCTGGATCTCGCTCCCGGGAGGGACCCGTCGGGGAGGAGAGATCCTAGGTGGTGTCTAGGCTCGGGCCGGCCGACCTAGACTCCTCTAATCGACGTAGAGCCGAAGAGAGACGAAGAATTTGGGGATTGGGAGGCTAAACCTAAACTAGACTAGAACTACTCCTAGGATAAAATGCGAATAAAAGTTGTATTGATTCGATTGTTGATTACAAATCGGCCGTAGACCTCTCTTTTTATAGAGGAGGGGGGCTGGACCCTTTACACGACTGGATTCCGAGCTAATTCCGCAAATCTATCCAACAAACATAGCACAAAACTCGGAACCCTAAACTGCTCTGCGCATGCGCGGACCGTCCGGCCCACAGGCGCGGACTGTCCGGACCGCGGACCGTCTGGCCTCAGGGCCGGACCGTCCGCCCGCTCAATTTGAGGCTCAACACACGGCTCATAATACGATCGCGCGTTGATCACATCTGAGCCCTTGGATCATCGATCATGATTTAATTAACTGAAGGGTTTTTCATCCTTCTAATCTACACTGCCCACGATGGAATCAACGGTCCGAAGACCCTCATCCCACAGCCGAGCAGAGCGGCATCGCGCACCAACGAGGCGGCGGCGCCATCGCCGGAGTTGATGCTCCCGCGCGCTGATGCCCTAACACAGTCGCGGATAAGCCGGTATGAAGCGGAGAGGATCATGAATCGGGTGTAGGGATCCTTACTCGAAACTGTGGTGGTGGTTGCACGGCTCACGTCATGAGGTGGCACACGGCGGAGGAAATGCTCCGTTGAGCAATTTTGAGGTCCCCTAGCATCAACTCCACCCCGGTGAAGCTTTGAACGCACGTGGAGAGCTCGGGCGACACTCCTTGGCTTGTTGCCGAGATCCCTTTTGACAATGCAACACGCGCAGCGGCGTTCTCCGCTCTTCCTCCCTACGTCGGTGGCACCGTCGGTGTAAACTAGCTTCCCGATGAGGACTGTCGCGTCCAGGGCTGGCGAGGCTGCCTAGCGACGAATGAAGGGGGTGGGGGGGTATGCGATGCCTGGGGCCGTTTATATCTACATCAGAGATTCATGGTAGAGGAGATAAGGTAGCATGGACACGAGTTTGTTGGGAGTTTGTTGTATCGGAGAAGGGATGAGGACGACGCTGGACAGACATGCCCACCTGGCGGCAACACAAGATAGAGGACACTGGGGTTACGACTTTTCATGAATGCGCCTCTGCGGCGGGGTTCGAGTTGGGCCGATAGGTGGCCCATGTGGGCATGCGTCACGTGGGGTGGGAAAGGGACTGGGCCATGAATCTAAGTGGCTCGATTAGGTAAGTTGGTTTCGTTTTGTTTTTTTTCTATTTGTTAAGTTGGTTTCGTTTTGTTTTTTTCTATTTGTTCTTTTATCAGTTTTTTAAATTCACATAAAAATCCAAACTCCAAATTTATGTTCAAATGCAACAATCCAAAATCTCGGCATGAATGCAAATTATATATATTTATATATTTATATATTTATATTAATTATTTTATTCCTTTGTTTAGGCAAGGGCTCAGAATATGCCATACACACATTTTGTTTCATTTTAGGAAAATATTACTTTTGAGTATGTGATCAAATTTGAAGTTAACAACCATAAAGAAATGAATGTCCATTACCTTACTTATATAGGGGAAAATATATAATCTTTACTAGGGATTCTTTTACTTAAAATACTTTTAAAAAGTGTTAAAGGTTACAAAGGAAATAATGAATAGAATGAAAATCTTTCTTCTAGTTATTGCTTTCAACTTAAACTTTAGTTTTAGGATTTGAATCTAAATTTTGAACTACCCATTTTTTTTACATTACTATTGACTTAATTTAGAAAAATGTAATTTATAGAGAAAGTAATTTATTATTGAAAGCCATTTTAACTCAATCTTTTGAAGAAACGTTTATAAATCCCAAAAATAGAATTTTGGGTGTTACAAGGAGTCAAGCAACACGAGTAAGGATGTATTTCTGTGAACATATATTATTTTTTATTGAGGTTGTTCGGTCATGTATGAGATTGTTAGATTATGTTTTCTGAACCCATATACAACAGGTGAATAATAATATCAGTCGTACATCAGTTGTTCCTAAAGTTGGAATGACTTTTGATTCAGAGGACACCGCTTATGACATGTACAATAACTATGCTGGCGGGATCAGATTCACCATTAGAAAGAGCACGACAAGACACTTGCTAGATTATGTATTCCTTAACACTAGTCATCACCTTTTTTATGGCATATTTAACTCACTGTTGCTAAACATCTTGGGCATGTTATTCAGAAGCATCATCGAAAGTTTATGCCTGATTTTAAGAGTTGTCTATATGAAGAAAGATCAAAGATTTACTTCAATAAAAAGAGGCATGACTTGTTGAGGGAGTACAATCTTGAGGATAATGTATGGATGTCAAACCTAAATGAGTTGAGGGATGAATAAAGTTGTCAATAAAAGATTTCATAGGAAATTGGGTCTTTCGGAGCTCCTCATAGAATGTGAGAAGGTATTTGCTAGTCTTCGTGCAAATGAGGTGAATGCATATTTTCATTCACGACAAAAGATTCTGGCTACTTATAGCCCAAATTACCTATGTTGAAGACTGCGACCGAATCATATACAAGGATAATATTTTTAGAGTTTGAGACAGAATTTAAGGATCAATTTTTATTAACCGGCCAATTGTTGCACGACGAGGGGTCAATATTGACATACATGGTTACACAAATGCAATCTTCTCTTGGAGCATTAGTTTGATTTTACACTGCAGATATGACAATCAGTTGTTTGTGTAGAAAGTTCGAATCTATAGGTATATCATGCAAGCATGCCCTTAAAGTCTTTAACATAAAAGATATTTTGTTTTTGCCATCACAATATATACTGAATAATAAATGATCAACCATATCCCACGAAAAGAGAAAAGGGAAGAAAAAGAAAAGTGGCACTGACAAAGGTACTTATTGATCCTACTAATTCTATCAAAAGAATCATTATTATGTGGCCTGCTTTTTTATTTATTGATTGGTTTAAGTTATATTACTAATTGTAGGAGAGTATTGTCATACCCGAATTTAAGGAACAAAGCCGGGTGCATCTCATATATGCGCTAGAGAAGACAACACATATAATAACAGAGTGCATAGAGATAAATTTCATAATTATCATAAATGTACTTATTACATAGCGGAAGTCTTACAAAAATAAATAATAAAATAAATCAAACTAAATATTAATTTCCTGGCGCCGCAAAGCTGACTGGGAGACGCCACCTAGATCAAGTCGAATGCCTCAGTGTTAGGCGGCTCCTCTTCGACCACCTGTTCTTCTCCTGTGAGGGGGTGTGAGACAGCAAGAGTGAGCTCACATACATTCATAGCTCAACAAGTTGTGGGGAATAATGTGCATGAACTCACCCAAAGGTGGGAGTTCATGTGAAGTGTAAGGCTGATCAATAAAATAAAGGTTGAACTTGAAGCTGAGCATTGCTTTTATAAGTTGGTCAAAATTTTATTAGCAATTACTAAGTATAAGTAAATACCAAACCTTAGTAATAATAAGTAAAAGTAATAATAAAATAATCCCAATGCGATGAATAATGATAAATTGAGTTTTAATTCCATAGATTAATCATGTGAGGGTCCGAGCTGCTCATGACCGTGAGCACGACTAGTATACCAGTTTTACACTCTGCAGAGGTTGCACATCTTTACCCACAAGTCATGTTACCCATCTACCAAGAGACGGCCAATCCCATACACCTCTACCGAGGAGGCGAGGCAGGGATCCCTTGCCTGACCGCCATCACAGCAAAATCAACCAAGGACCTCCCTACACTAACCACTCCCCTACTACCCTTGCCCCTATCGGGTAAGGTAGTCATCCACTAGATTTCCTGGTTAATCAGCCAAGGGCATCCCATACTACCCTTGTGGTAGCACTGTTTTCCCTGGTGGTCGCTCCATGTTCCCCTTAACATAATGATATTAACATGAATAGTAACAATAAACAGAGAATGAAAGTGTAATCATGAATAATGTATCTCCATTCCCAGAACCACAATAAGCAATAGCAAGCACTACCCAAAAATATTCAGTGGCAAAACAAGGTATAAAGATAGCCAAAACTTGGGTAACCTATTGGATCCCATCAAAATTAACCTATGCAGATCATTATGATTCATAAGAAACATGGCTGGGTAAAAATAAGTGATCAAGGGCACAACTTGCCTTCAATGAGCTCCTGCTCAGCAACTTCTATCTGCTGGACCTCAGGATCCACAGTAGCTTGCTCGTCTACTCGCATCAACACAATACATGCATTGTATAGCAAAATTAACATCAGACCAACATGTAAATAAAATACACAATAATAATCTACACACTAAAATACGATCCTAGAAACATGAATCATAAATTTTGGAGTTATAGATTTTAAGATATGAATTTCCAAAGGTTTTACGTATTTAATACAAGGTTAAGTGAGAGATAAAATTAAATGTGTCTTTCATGGCAAAACAGTGACACTAATGGATAAACAATAATATTATAAAATTATAGAAATTAGAATGGGTTAATTTGGACTAAGTATGCATTTTATATGAATTAAACAAATTACAGCCAATATTTTCATATTAAAGATCCATTTCTAATTAATATTCTCTGATTTTATAACACCTTGGACTGGGCGCCAATTACCAGAGACAGTAGGGGGGCTTGGCGCAAGTAAACCCTAGACTCATACTGCACCGTGGTTGGACTGCGGGTTGAAACCGAGAAAACCTAGGGTTTCTTATACAAATGTAACAGTCGAAGGGGTATCGGCCGATTACAGCTGTCCGATCTGAAACGAGGCGCCTAGATTAGATCGGTCGAGGTCCCGCTCCCACTTCCCCAACCACCGTTGGATCGGGGATCCACGTCTAGGATCTGACCAGAGCTATTATAAACTAATACTTGCTTACAACCGCCCGATCCGCGATCAACGGTACAACTCAAATGCGGTGAAGGGGTATTGCAATTTCTAATCTAAGTCGTCTAGAACTGATCCGGCGGTCAATCCGCCCCGCCCCAGACACTGCTCAAACTCCGGCGGCGCACAGACCAGTGATGGCGGCACCATTGCCGGAGCATGCGTCACCAGCGATTGCCGCCCCTAAACTCTACTCCGATCGCAGAAGTACGAAGCGATAACTGTAGGGCATTGCGTAGGACGCTACTCACCACGATTTGAAGAGGCGAACTTAGCTCCCCACGGCGCACGGCGGAAACCGAAGTTCGACGTGCAATTACACGCGTTTCGGTGGGGTTCGACTCGAATTGAGGGCACAGACGGCTTTCCCAGACGAAGGCGATCTTCCAGGACAACGCTGAGGACAGACAACGCGCGGTGATGAGATTCACCGACGGCGGCTTCTTCCCGGGTGGACACGACGTTGGCTTGCAGTGGGGTTAGTGGCGGTCGTGAGGGCAAGAATGATGGGAGAACTATGCGTGCCCGGGGGTCATGGCACTATAAGGGCGCGTACGTGGTCAGCGCTTCAACGCCCGGGGCCGGATTCCGTGATTTTTGCCGCAGCGGCGACCCGCCATGCGCGCGAGATGGCGTGATGGAGGCGAGCGGGTCTTGCGGCTGGTGCATGGGCCCCGCGTGACAGCGAGCGTGCGATGGCGCCCAAATAGCTGACATGCGGGCCAGGTTCATCAGCGAAAGACGCGAGCGCGAGGGAGGGGTGGCTGGCCAGTGGGGCCAGCGCAACAGCGAAACAGCATCCACGCGAGGGGGAGGAAGCTGACACATGGGCCCATGGTGTCGGCGCCAGGCTTCTGGTGTTGGGCTGCGCGGTGTGCTGGGCCAGAAGTGGAGTCAGTCGGCCCATGTAGCTTTTTATTCTTTTCTTTTTATCTTTTCTTTTCTTTTCTCTATTTCTAAGTTCAATTTGAATTCAAACTTGTGCCAAATTTATTCTCTATTATTTTTGTGAAATTAAGAAGTACCAATTCTGAAAATAAAATTTTTCTTTATATTATATACTCTCCTTTCTTTTCTCCCCTTTTTCCTTTAATTCTTCACCTCATCATCATTATTATATTTTTATCCATTTTATTATTATTGTATTAAATGCACAAACAAAACTCCAATATGATGCAATGGTTTATTTGTGTCTTAGTAAAGTTTTACTCATTTTTAAACATGATCAGTCACATGTGATGATAGGTAATGGTCACCAAACATTGAGATCAACTCTATTTTTATTGTTTACATATTTGGGTATTACAAATCATACCCCCCTTAACAAGAATCTTGTCCTCGAGATTTAGGAAGGACTAGGGAAAAGACGGGGAAAATCTATTCGTAGCTCTTCTTCTCTTTCCCATGTAGCCTCATCCTATCCATGATGAATCCATTGCACTTTGCACATTTTTATTCATTTTACTTCTTGTGACTCGAGTCAGTGTATCGAGAATCTTGATAGGATATTCTGCATAAGTCAGATCATCTTGAACACTAAGGTCCTCCATTGGTAGCTGCTCTTGAGGTACCCTGAGACACTTCTTCAATTGTGATACATGGAAGACATCATGTACATCCGCAAGATGATCAGGTAGTTCCAGTTGATATGCAACTTCTCCCACTCGCTTTAAGATCAAGAAGGGTCCAATAAAGCGAGGGGACAACTTTCCTTTGACTTTAAATCTTCGCATACCCCGGAGTGGTCACACCTTCAAATAGACATGATCACCCTCCTTAAACTCTACCAGTCTTCTCCGGGTATCAGCATAGCTTTTCTGCCTTGACTGCGCAGTTCTCAAATTCTCCCTAATTTGATGGACTTGTTCCTCTGCCTCTTGTATAATCTCTGGTCCAAAGAATTGCCTTTCACCAATTTGATCCCAATACAATGGAGTCCTGCACTTTCTGCCATACAAACCTCAAACGGGGACATTTTCAAACTGGCCTGGTAGCTATTATTGTAAGAGAACTCTGCATATGGTAAACTCTTATCCCAACTACCACCATGTTTAAGAGCACTAGCTCTTAACATATCTTCTAGTACTTGGTTGGTTCTCTCGGACTGCCCATCAGTTTGGGGATGGTAGGCCGAACTAAAATTCAATCTTGTATCCAAGGACCCGTGCAACTTCTTCCAATACCGAGAAGTAAACTGTGATTCCCAGTCTGACACAATCTTCTTTGGCACACCATGTAAGCATACAATATGTGTCATGTACAATTCTGCTAGCTTGGCTCCTGAATACGTTGTCTTCACTGGAATAAAGTGGGCTACTTTAGTTAGCCTGTCCACAATCACCCATATAGAGTCATACCCAGCAGATGTGCGGGGTAATCCCACAATGAAGTCCATGCCAATCTCTTCCCATTTCCACTCAGGTATCTTAAGCGGGTGCAGTAAACCAGCAGGTCTTTGATGTTCCACTTTCACCCTCTGGCAAACATCACATAGTGCAACATGTGAAGCAATGTCCTTCTTTAATCCATACCACCAATACTTCTGCTTCAGGTCCTGGTACATCTTAGTACTACTAGGGTGGATAGAATAAACTGAGTCATGTGCCTCCTTCAATATGGTTTCACGAAGACTATCGATATCAGGAACACAAATCCGATTCTTGAACCATATCGTGCCCTGCTCATCTTCCGTGAAATTTGGGCCTCTACCGTCTGTTATCAGATCCTTGATCTCCTGAATTTTGGCATCACCGATATGACCCTTTCGTATTTCTTGCCCTAAGGTAGGTTCCAATTCGATGGTAATTCCTTCAGTATGAGCAACTATCCCCAGATTGAGCCTCTCAAAATCTTCTGCTAACTCATCGGGTAACTGGGTGACAATAGCTGCATGGACCTGCCCCTTCCAACTCAAGGCATCCGCAACCAGATTCGCCTTGCTTGGATGATAGTGAATTTCCAGGTCATAATCCTTGATGAGCTCCAACCATTGGCGTTGCCTAATGTTAAGATCCTTCTGAGTGAAAATGTATTTTAAGCTCTTGTGATCAGTGTAGATTCAGCACTTGGTTCCCATAATATAATGTCTCCAAAACTTGAGAGCATGCACAACGACTGCCAGTTCCAAGTCATGAGTAGGGTAGTTCAACTCATGTTTCCGCAACTAACAAGACGCGTAGGCAATGATGTGTCCTTCCTGCATAAGCACACATCCCAGGCCTTGGAGACTTGCATCACAATATATATCAAAATTCTTCTGTAGATCTGGCATAATCAGCACTGGAGCAGCCATCAACTTAGATCTCAATTGATCGAAACTCTCTTGGCATTCCTCAGTCCACTTAAACTCCTTGCCCTTCTCCAACAATGAGGTCATAGGCTTAGCAATCTTGGAGAACCCTTCAATGAATCGCCGGTAATAACCTGCGAGTCCCAAGAAACTCTGGATCTCCGAAACTGTACTTGGTGTCTTCCAATCCATTATCGCTATTACTTTATCCGGATCCACGACAATTCCTCCCTTGGAGATGATATGCCCAAGAAAATGTACTTCATCAAGCCAGAAATCACACTTGGTAAATTTGGCATAAAGCTGATTATCCCTAATTTCTGTAGCACCATCCGCTAATGCTCCTCATGCTCACTATCATTCTTGGAATAAATGAGAATGTCGTCGATGAATACTACGACAAATTTATCAAGGTACTCCATGAACACCTTATTCATCAGATTCATAAAATAAGCTGGTGCATTGGTTAAGTCAAATGACATGATTGTGAATTCATATAGAGCATATCGGGTTGAGAAAGCCGTCTTGGGAATATCAGATGGCCTAATCTTCATTTGATGGTAGCCCAACCTGAGGTCAATCTTAGAGAACACCCTAACACCTCTCATCTAATCAAATAAGTCATCAATACGAGGTAACATGTACTTGTTCTTAATGGTAACATCATTAAGTGATCTATAGTCCACACACATCTGTTGTGAACCATCCTTCTTCTATACAAACAGCACTGGTGCTCCCCAAGGTGAGGAACTCAGACGAATGTACCCTGCCTCCTGCAACTCTGTTAACGGCTTCTTAAGTTCTTGTAACTCTTCTACGGACATTCGGTAGGGGCGTTTAGAAATAGGAGCAGTCCCAGGTAAGAGATCAATAACAAACTCAACTTCCCTCTCCAGTGGCATCCCTGGTAACTCCTCTGTAAAGACATCTGGAAAATCCCTAACCACACGGATGTTGTCACCAACAAACTCCTCCACTATAAAGAACATCGCACATCTGGAAGAGGTAGTTACTGCAATTTCAACTTGAAATCTTTCTCCTTTAGGGCTGGTGAGTTCTACAGTACCCCTACCACATAGTATACTGGCCTTTGCCTTTCTTAACCATGACATACCAAGGATCAGATCTATACTACTTGCCTCTAATATTATAGCAGTAGCCCAGAATTCTCTTCCCATAATTGTTAATGTCAATCTTTGTGTCATATGATTTGCCTCAACAGGCCCTTTAGGTGTAATTACTATCATTGGTGTTTTCATATTTTGCAGTGGTATCTCATTTGTGTTAGCATATCGAGCAGACATAAATGAATGTGTAGAACCAGAATCAAATAATATGGTCGCAGGAATTGCATTAATATAAAACATACGAAGTGCGATGTCAGCACCATCAGGAATAGCATCCGCGCTGACTTGATTAACCCTAGCAAAAGAGTATCCCTTGTCAGGAGTCTGTTGCTTGTTCTGAGCTGGTGTACCAGAATTCCCCACCGGACAAGCATTAGCATAGTGCCCAACCTGACTGCACTTGAAGCATGTAGGGCCAGTCTTATGTCCTGTAGGCCTCGCCAGGGTGCCAGTGGGGGCAGCCTGACGAGTGGGAGGTGTCTGTGGAGACCCCTGTGGAGTGTACTGAGCTAGGCGTGGTCCTCCTCCTGGATGATTTGGTGTACCCTGTGGAACGTAGCGAGGATGAACACTGCTGCTACCGTGCCCCTGGGTAATGGCCTTCCTCTTCAAATCTCCCAATTGAACACGCTTGTGTTCAATAGCAAGAGCCTTATCCAGTAGTCTCTGAAATGATGGAAATGTGTGAGCAACCAGTGCATACTGTAGGGGCCCATTGAGTCCTTCTGTGAAGTGCTCTTGCTTCCTTTCATCATCTGCCACCTCATCAGGAGCATATCTTGATAGCTGGATGAATTTGTCACGGTACTTGTTGACAGACTTGTTGCCTTGCTTCAATGACAGAAACTCCTTCTTGATCTTCATCAATTCAGTAGGAATCTGGTAGTTTCCGAACTGAGTTGTGAATTCCGCCCAAGTAATAGTATCAGCAGCATCATGGGCAGCAACATAAGAATCCCACCAGTCAGCAGCAGGACCTGTCAGACGATTAGAAGCATAAAGAACCTTCTCCCGGTCAGAGCATTGGGTGATGTTGAGCATCTTCTCAATTGACTTCAGCCAATCATCAGCATCTAGTGGATCTGGCAAACTGGCGAAGGTCGGTGGATTGTGACTCATAAATTCCCGGTGCTTATCCCGGGGTGGAAGTGGAGGTGGTGGTGAAGGCAGTGGTGCTTGCTGCTGTTGCAGTTGCTGCTGCACCCTTCTCTCTTGGTGTATCACCTCTCGCTCTTGGCGCATCTCTCTCCTGGCGCAATCTCTTGGCGTCCCTACCGCATCTATGCATGCATGTTCGTCATGGTATCTGTTATCTGCTGCATTATCCGCATCTGGGCTGTAACTGCGGGATCAGCTTCGGCTGGTGGAGGATTGGGAGGATCCATCTCAGGTTGTTGTTGTGGTTGTGTGAATATCCTCCGAGTGTGTCGATTGGGAGGTAGATCAATTCCACCACCCTTCCTGGTATTGACCATCTGAGTTAGAAACATATGGTAAGAAAGAAAGGATTGTAGACAGGCATGTAATTACGAAGCATGTTACTTTGGGGATTTATTAGCTAAGTGTGTCACCTACTAAAGCTAATTCATTACCTTATGGTGGTTCATACTAAGATGTCCATCTATTCTATTTCAATCAATCAAAGAAGCAAATCTAGCATTGATCATCAGAACAATCAACCAACATTTTAATAGAGAAAATAATTTTAATTTTTGTCTTAGGTCACCTATCTCTTAAAAAGGTCATAAATGTAGGATTCCAAGGTGTGAAATCCATCTTGTCTCAGAGTAGAAAAGGTAAGAATAATCAGAGTAGAACAGTAGAAGGTGAGACAGGATCAATATAAATATAGAAAGAATCAGAGTAAGGTAAGTAGGTAAGGGTTTTGTCCATCTCTATCTAGGTTTCGTCCTACAGTCAACATTTCCTCTGATACCACTTCTGTCACACCCGGATTTAAGGAACAAAGTCGAGTGCATCTCATATATGCGCCAGAGAAGACAACACATATAATAACAGAGTGCATAGAGATAAATATCATAATTATCATAAATGTACTTATTACATAGCGGAAGTCTTACAAAAATAAATGATAAAATAAAGCAAACTAAATATTATTCCCTGGTGCCACAAAGCTGACTGGGAGACGCCACCTAGATCAAGTCGAATGCCTCAGTGTTAGGCGGCTCCTCTTCGACCACCTGTTCTTCTCCTGTGGGGGGTTTGAGATAGCAAAAGTGAGCTCACATACGTTCATAGCTCAACAAGTTGTGGGGAATAATGTGCATGAACTCGCCCAAAGGTGGGAGTTCATGTGAAGTGTAAGGCTGATCAACAAAATAAAGGTTCAAGCTGATCATTGCTTTTATAAGTTGGTCAAAATTTTATTAGCAATTACTAAGTATAAGTAAATACCAAACCTTAGTAATAAAAAGTAAAATTAATAATAAAATAATCCCAATGCGATGAATAATGACAAATTAAGTTTTAACTCCATAGATTAATCATGTGAGGGTCCGAGCTGCTCATGGCCATGAGCACGACTAGTATACCAGTTTTACACTCTATAGAGGTTGCACATCTTTACCCACAAGTCATGTTACCCATCTGCTAAGAGACGGCCAATCCCATACACCTCTATCAAGGAGGCGAGTCAGGGTAACACTAGAGGCCTTTACAAAGTTCCACTAGCTTCAGAAAACCCGCTGCAGTTTATAGAAGCTCTAGTGCAGGGATCCCTCGCCTAACCGCCATCGCAGCAAAATCAACCCAAGGACCTCCCTACACTGACCACTCCCCTACTGCCCTTGCCCCTATCAGTTAAGGTAGTCATCCACTAGCTTTCCTAGTTAATCAGCCAAGGGCATCCCATACTACCCTTGTTGATAGAAGACGCGGCCCGATCTTCCGTGAGATACGATAACTTGATTGAGTGGAGATCTCGACGTTGATGATCCAAGGCTCCGAGCGAACGATTCCTCGTAATCACTACACCATGGCTTCGTTGGTTATCACCCGTGACACACGAATGACCTTGCCACGAAGGCTTATCCCTGCAAGCGCAATCAAGAACACAAGCAAGACCAGGAAAGAGGCGCAACCAAAATTGTATTGATTACGGGATGGGGTCTCACAAACCGATGACGGCGACACTGTTCGATTGCAGAATTGATCTAAGCAAAACCCCAAAACCTAATGTGGCGGCGGCTGCTGAATAAATAGAGTATTAGGGCATGCGTGACCCCTAGACTCGCCCCTAATGGGCTTCGACGAGATACACGGCCCAACAGCCCAACAGACGGTGTCGCAGCACCAAAATAGAATCTGAACGCTGAATTGTTTCGACGATTCCTGTTGACTCCAAATGAATTTTAAGGTGGAACCAGTTGGGTTGGTTAGATAATCTTCTTATCTTCCAACCATATCAAGTCCGTCACAATCAGAGTCCGGATGCATCCTGGGCATCCATTTTAGTGCAGACTAGTCCTGAACCCGAGATGGAGTCGCAGCCGAGTCGGACTTGATCTCCTTCCTGTTGTGGCCGCCCTTGCTGCTCCTCCTCAACACCTTGGCCTTTCCCAAGTCCTTGCTGGTCCTCTCTAAGGTACCTAATCATCAAAACATCCATGGCCCCAAGCGTAAGCTCTAAAACACAATTGACTAGGGTAGAACGTACCTGGAGATTTAGCTGTCGTGCACGAGATCGTGTTATCGGTCCATTCATTGTATGTATAGAAGTGATGTCCTCATCATCCTCCTCCTCTTGAACTAGAGTCGTCCTCGACTCGATCTCATCTTTGTCACCCATATATGGCTTCAAATCTGAAATGTTAAAGGTGGAACTAACCCAAAAATCTGGAGGCACTTAGGTGGTAATCTAGGGGGTATCTCAGAGGGAAACACATCCATATACTCTTGCAAAAGGTTAGCAATAGCCGGTGACAAAGCAATAGACGTATCATCAATGGAATAGAAAACATTTTTGCACACTAAGGCATAGCAAAGTCCAACAGAGGCATGTAACTCAACAAGATCAGATTAGTGGCTAGCAAAGTAGGAGTTTTAACTTAATAGGTTGCTGATTTTCAGAGTTCAAAACACCTTTTTGCTTAGCATTAGTCTTTTTCTCATGTTCAAAGTGGACCATTTCAGTGGGAGTCATAGGAAAGCAACACAATTTTCTTTCCCTTATGCATGAAAGTATATTTATTAGATCTACCATGGTGAATAGCATCAGTATCAAACTCCAAGGATGTCCCAGTAAAAGAGAGCAAGCATCCATACTCACCACATCGAAATCAGCAAAGTCATGGTAAGAGCCAATAGAAAAATGCACCCTTGCTATTTTTGTTACCTTGAACTTACCGCTGTTGTTAAACCATTGAATGTGATAAGGGTGGGGATGTTGTCGTGTGGTCAAGCCAAGCTTCTTGACCACCTCAACGTTCACCAAGTTGTTGTAGCTACCACCGTCA